>NC_133388.1:139942921-140242921 GCF_047511655.1 Castor canadensis | reverse complement strand
TCATAATGTTTGAAAATTTCTCAAATATTAAAAATTAGTCATTGCCCACTATATTCCCTTTTTGTCATGCTGGGTGGGGTTCATATGTCATTAAAAGAAGTTCTTACAATGCTTCTTGATTACATATTTTGAAGTACAGATTATAAAATGATTTTCTTTAAGAACAGATGAGGCACTTACTATATTATTCCACATATTTCCAGAAAAGAAATAGAAGTTTTGTTTTACTTCCAAGAAGGAAAAACTATTAGTAAAATATTTCTTGTTCTTTTTTGCCCATCAATTTGTCTTGTTTAACCTATAGTTAGGACTGGAGCTAAATATTTGTCAAGCTTCCATTTTATAATACATATTTTAGAATGTCTTGCAATCTTAATCATTTACAATAATTTCAGCCTGGAAATTCCTATACAAAACAAAAACATAAAGTTAGAATATTATTAATTACTAAACATGTGTATAATGTTGTATCTTCCTTATTTTAATGGGAATAAGGGAAAAATCTGGTTTAAAAATCTTAAATTTAGTCTAAGTACCATAAAAGTCTCTCTCTCTCTCTCTCTCTCTCTCTCTCTCTCTCTCTCTCTCTCTCTCTCTCTCCCTCCCTCCCTCTCTCTCTCTCTCTCTCTCCCTCCCTCCCTCTCTCTCTCTCTTTCTCTGTGTGTGTGTGTGTGTGTGTGTGTGTGTGTGTGTGTGTTTAACACTGGGAAACATTTAGTGAGAAAGTATTTCCTCCTTAATGGGAACCCCTCAGATTCTGCTTATGAAAAATGAAATTTGCTCTACCACATAAAACATAGGTTAGACGGTCTTTTAACATATTTCATCACAGTAATTCTTTCTGAATATAATTTGATTTATGAGAAAATGTGAACATTCTAACATAGCTTTCTGTAATTAATACATACTAGATTTGCCCAATTAGTTGGCATGCATTGGTATTACTTTGAAGAAAAAATAAAGTATGTGCACTATAGTAGATACTTTCAGTACATTTAAAATAAAAAATAAACAATATTCTTTGCTCTGGACTTAAGATTAACCTGCTGCTATTTATTTCAATGACATAGCATAATCATTTTCAAAATTAGATTTAAGACCTCAGGGAATTAGAATCATGCATTCATATAATTTATTTTCTATTTCCTATTGCTTCCTTCCAAATGAAATTTGTTACAAAGTTCTCTTGCTTCTCATTTAATAGTCTCTTAGATCAACCCCTCGCTTCATTTTCTAGTTTAAGCAACAACCTCTTCTTGCTTGGAACAATCTAACCTGCAAAATCAACCTTTAATTCTTTGTGATAATTTTCCTTAAACATCAATCATATGTTCAGTTTCATCACTCACTCCTTTGCTTAACAGCATTGGCAGTTCCATACTGCCTTTCCTGTTGAAAGTAGGGAGGCCTCTCACTTGAGGTTAGTCTAATTTTGAATTTCTTCACTCTGGAAAGCTGAGCAGGCTAACAATGAGTCCTTAAACAAAGGAAGGCTTTTGATGTTTAGGGTTTATTCAAATCTCCACCCTCTACATTTAAACAACTAAGAAAAAAGAAAACTTTTACTTTCTGAATTATATACTTTAACTTACCTGGCTGGAAAATAGAAGAAAATCGGGGAGAAACTATTGTAGAATATAGTATTTAGTTTTTTGATTTACCTGTGTTCCCTCTGGTTTAGTAATTTTTTCAGTTTTTTTAGGAAAGGACAGTTCTGCAAAATCTCTAAATTTTCTTTGCATCCTATGTTCTGTGATATAGTAATTCTGTGAATGTCACAAACTTGCAGTTTATGTAGTTAGGCCTCAAAATTCAATGTTTCAAATGATATCTAAAATATAGAAAGGTACTCCAGAGCATCCTAAACTTTCCATTTACAAGAAATTTACAATCTTTTCTAATGTACATGCATCAGTGAAGAAACAATTCAAGATAGAATGATCAAACCTATCTATGTGAAGGACTGGATTAGTGACAGTCGACAAAGAGCAAAGGCACAATGTTGCAATGATCATAAAAAAATAGCAATCAGAGAATAGTCACAGATCAGTGTAATAAGTAATAAATTTGAGTAGGATGATGAATAATTTGAATGGGTCTACTTGACTGGTTCTCTGGAGAACACCAACTAAAACAAGTGCAAAGGTAAGCTAAGGTTGATGAGAGTGATATAAGTGATGAGAATCACATGAAGATAGGTGTTCTAAAGCTAGAGTGAAAAATATCCCTCTGAGAAGTGTATCATAGAAAAATCAACAAGAATCAGAGCATATTAATAGTGGCAATAACTTTGTTAAAGATGAGAGATGAATGAAATTCACTTTAAACAGTAGAGATGTCCATATAAATAATATCATTTAACAATTAGATCAAGTGCTTGTTGATTCAACATCTTTTCCAGATCTATACTTCTTTCAACATACACATGTAATTAGCTTATACACATGTAATAATTTTTAGAATAACGTATACTTGTTGAGGTTCATTTTAGACTGCAAACCTAAAGTAGAAGAGGGCTTATGAGATTTAACCTCTGGTACACATAAAATGTATATGTGGATTATTTTTATGTGAATACAAGTAAGTTCTGAATCATGATAGAATTTTGAAATATTTTCATATTCCAAAATTATCCTTCTTTTCATTCACTTGATAATGCTTATAAATCTTCCCTGTTATCAGTACTTTTTACCTACAATCAAAATAATAGTAGTGGGGAAGCAAAGTAGTGAGTTTTATCAATACAATCTAATTATGAGTCAGAATTTAGATGCTGAATTAAGGCACAAGGTTGACTTAAGAGGCACATGTGAAATGAAAATTAATGATCTCATATGTTTTACAAATTTTTTCCGATCAAAAATTTTACCTATGGTGTCCTCAGAAAGGAAATTAAGTGACTTGAATTAATCATAGATCATCTTAATTTCTAGGCAACAAATTAGAAAAGGTCTTCCAAAATAATAAATGAATGACAATCAGGATTAAAATTTTATTAGAGTATTTGGAAGTTACTTCTAGGGTTTCTCTGTCTGTGCTTCCAATTTCATTTCAAAGTTATCCAATAAGTATAAAAATCAAAGAAAATCTCTATCTGTCAGAGACATAACAGATCTTATATTGTCTATAAATGAGTAAATATTTATTTATACTTTGTGTATCCTATGGAGGTGTTGGATGCAGAATCTCCATAATAAGTTAGCAAAATACCATTTAGATGTAAAAATGATTTTAGATATAAACACAACATTTGAAGCTGGATATTTATTTATTTTAAGCAGTATGTATACAGCACAAATCACATTCTATCAAAAATAAAATTACAACATTAAATAGTTGTAATAACAGCATATCTTGAGCGTTACACAAAGAATCAAGAGGATAATCCAAAATAGCAGCTGGGCAGGGAATCAGAAATTCTTAAGTTCCATGACTCCAGAAATCACCTTGAGACCTTGGAACTAATGGGTAATTCTGATTGCTTCTTGCTAAAATAATAACCACCATCACATTAGGTGCACATAAAATTCAAAGACTGACCCTTAAATCAGGGCTTAATTGCACCTAACAGCTGTGAACATCCCAAGTGGCACAGCCAGTAAGGGATCTCTGGCCCTGGGAAAAAAGCCACCTGGACATTTTTCTCTCTTTTCTTTTTTAATTCTTTTTTTCTCCCAACAAGCAGAAGAGAGAGCATCAATCAGGATTGAGCTCTGCTACATCTTGGACCCCTAACCCATGGAAAGCCTCCCTACATTGTGCCATTACTCCCTGCCAGCTGGTTTCAAAGCTGCTTGGGTGAATCTGCAGAATGAACAGGTGAGCATCAGACACCACATGCATGACTCCCCTACCCATCCCCTGGGAATGTAATCCAGCACAGCCCCTGGGAAGACTGAAATGCCCCCCCTCAGCAAAATTGAAAACCATCAACAGCAAGCTGTAATCTAACACTCACAGTGGAGGTGGAGGTGGAATGCTGAACCTGCCCCAGAGAACATGGATGAGGCAAGGAGCTGAACTCTCACTGCAAAACTCTCAATGAACAAAAGCAGGTAAAGGAAGAAAGGCTGAGAGCAGGGGTGGGGCAACAAGCCAACCTCCCAAAGCTTCCACTAGTACCAAGTAGAGGTTGGGATAGTCACAAAGGCTGAAAGCAAGTTGGGGCAACAAACCAACCTCCCAAAGTAGAGCAGGTGGTGGATTCTGGAACTGATCTTGTGAGGACAGCAGTATTTAAAACTGAATTGCTCACCTTGTTGGTAAAGGAGTTAACCAAACAGAGTTGGAGCTAAAGTGCAACACAGTTGCCACCTGATGAAAACAACAACAGCTCTGACCAACATGAATAAAATGGCAGAATTACTTCACCTCCCATTTGCAACTAACCCATGGACAGAAGGAAGCATGTCCTACTTACAAGCCAGTCACGTGTTGAGACCAAATCAGAGTTCCTGCTTTAACTCCAAAACTTTTACCAAAAGACTGAACTTTTTGTTGTTCCTGTACCTGGTGAGGTTTTTTTTTTCCTGTATTATTAACTTCACCATCACTATTTTCTTATCCTTATTCTTACCACACTTCACTTTCCCTCCTTTTCCTGTGGTACAATCCATTGTTCACCCTTCCCAACTACACTTTCTGCCCCTTCTCATCCACTCTCTCCCCATCTTCACCTCCTTCTCCTATCCTCCCCAACCTGTCACCACACTACCCCTTCCTCCTACATACTTACCCCGATGCAATCCCTGACACAAGCACACTCCACTACAATAGAAATAAACCCAAACACGCTCAAGGGCCACAAAACCCAGCAGGGTCCATACCTCTTCCCACACCCATCTCTTTCCCCACCCACACTTTTTAGCGCCACCTTTACCAATTACCCAAATCTCTATATTTGGCCAAATAACCATTATCCTCCTAATTCCCACTGTTTGTACATATTATCACCAAGGGGTTTTCTATATAACATGTAAAAAATTGGTCTGGAATTGAACCTAGAATTTATTATTGCTAAATTACACTTCCAGGCCAAGGACAGAAAGAGCATGTCAACCTAGCTAACTACCAAGTCAGTCATAACACAAAAAATTAAATCAAGGGAAAGAACACAGGTAAATAAAACCACCAACTAGCCTATCAAGACCATAGTTTCACAGAACAAAATGGAAATATGGAAAGAAGAAGAAAGGATGGAAACCACTGTCTTCAAAAAACTAAGTCAATACAGGATTCAGTAGAAAATGAAGAAAATGGATACTCATTTCCTGACCCCAACAAAAGAATGATAAATGTTACTAAGGAGCCCAGTGACACACACATAAAAACCCTCAAAGAGAAGCTCTTGGAAAAAAATCACTGAGAAATTCATGAAGAAGATACTAGACATAGTTAACCATAATGTGCAAGATACACTCAAGAAATTTAAAGACAACAAAATAAAAAACATAAAAAGAAACACAAACACATGAACTCAGAGAGGATTTCAGAAAACAACAAAGTGAAACAAAGAACACTACAAAAAAAGAGATATATGAATTAAAGATAAGAACATGAAATATAAAAGAGGAATTGAACAAAGATATAGAAAACCTCAGAAAAAAAAGATTCAAACAGAAATCCTGGAAATAAAAAGTCCCTTTAGTAAAAATAAAACCAAAATGGATAACCACACCAACAGACTAGAACAAGTAGAAGACAGAATCTCAGAGCTCAAAGATAAATAGAAATTAAAGAACAAACAGAAGAAATCTTAGTCAAACAACTCCAGAGCTGTGAAAGGAATGTGCAAGAACTCAGGGACACCATCAAAGACTAAACTTGAATCATGGGCATTGAAGAAGGGGAAGAGGTGCAAGCCAAAGGGATACATAATATATTCAATAAAATAATAACAGAAAATTTCCCAAATCTCAAGAAAGTTTTGCCTCCAGAACACCAAACAGTCTCGACTAAAATAGACCCTCCTCGTGGCATGTTATCATTAAAACAAAAACAGAGAACAGAGAAAGAATATTGAAGGGTTTAAGAGAGAAAAAACACATAACCTATAAAGGTAAACCCATCAAAATAGCAGCAGCATAATCAACAGAAACTATAAAAGCAAGAAGGGCATGGAGTGAGGTATTTTGGGCACTGAATGAAAATAGTTTCATTCCTAGGCTATTCTACCCAGCAAAACTATCATTCAAAATTGACAGAGCAAAAAAAATCTTCCAAGTAGAACCATATATAACCACAAAGCCACCACTACAGAAGATTATACAAGGAATTCTGGACCCAAAAGATGAAAGCAAACAAAATGAGGAGAGATCAGGAAGTATTAAAACAAAGGAAAAGAAAAAATGGACTCAACTTCCCCATCAAAAGACACCATTTGGCAAACTGGATTAAAAAAGAAGATCCAACAATCAGTTGTTTACAGAAGATACATTCTATTGACAAAAATAAACACTGGCTCAGGGTGAAAAGCTGGAAGAAGATTTACCAAGCCAGTGGTCCCCAAAAACAGGCAGGGGTAGCAATAGTTATCTCAGACAAAGTAGACTTCAAACTTACATTGGTCAAATGAGACAAAGAAGGACACTTCATATTGAGAAATGGGGCAACACATCAAAAGGAAATAGCAATTATTAACCTGTATGCACCCAATATCAGTGCACCCAAGTTCATCAAACATATATTAAAGGACAATAAATAGGTCATCCAAACAAAAAATCAACAAAGAAGTTCTAGAACTAAATATACCATAGATCAAATGGACCTAATTGATGTCTATGGAATATTTTATCTGACAATAGCATAAGATATATTTTTCTCAGCATCCCATGGAACTTTCTCCAAAATAGATCATATCTTAGGGCACAAAGCAAGCCTCAGCAAATATAAGAAAATAGAAATAACCCCCTACATTCTATTCAATCACAACACATTAAAACTAGAACTCAACAACAAAAACAGCAGCAGGAAATCCGCAAACAATTGAATTCTGAATAACACATTGTTCAATGATCAGTGGGTCATAGAAGAAAAAGAGAGGAAATCAAAACAGTCCTAGCAGTTAATGAAAATGAAAACACCACCTACCAGAACCTACAGACACAATAAAAGCAGTATCAAGAGGAAAGTTTATAGCCATGAGTGCATATATTAAAAGGACAGAAAGATTTCAAATAAATGACCAAATGCTACACCTCAAACTCCTAGAAAAATAAGAACAAGCAAAACCCAAAACAAGCAAGAGAAATAATAAAAATAAGAGCCAAAAATAATGAAATAGAGACAAAAAAAAGAGAATCAATGAAACAAAAAGCTGGTTCTTTGAAAAAATAAACAAGATTGACAAGCCCCTGGCAAATCTTACTAAAATGAGGAGGGAACAGACATTCATGGACGTGTAGAATCAACATAGTATAAATGGCTATCCTACCAAAAGCAACCTACAAGTTCAGTGCAATTCCCATCAAAATCCCAATGACATTCATCACAAAGATTGAAAAATCTACCCTAAAGTTCACTTGGAAGCACAAAAGAATGTGAATAGCCAAAGCAATATGGAGCAAAAAAAGCAATGCAGGAGGTATCACAATACCCAACTGCAAACTATACTATCATAGCAGTAAAAACAGTACAGTACTGGCACAAAAGCAGATATGAAGACCAGTGGAACAGAATAAAGATGAATCCACAGAGCTATGTCCCCCTTATTTTTCAGAGGCTCCAAAAATATATGATGGAGAAAAGACAACCTCTTCAACATATGTTGCTGGGAAAAGTGTCTAAATGCCTGCAGAAAACTGAAACTAGATCCATGTCTTTCACTCTGTACTAGTATCAACTCAAAGTCGATTAAGGACCTTAATATCAGACCTGAAACCTTGCAGTTAGTACAGGAAAGAGCAGGGAATATTCTGGAAGCAGTAGGTAGAAGCAAGGTCTTTCTTTGTAGAACTCCAGCAACCCAGCAACTAATAGAAAGGATGGACAAATGGTACTCCACAAAATTAAAAATCTGCTGCACAAAAAAGAAATGATCTCTAAATTGAAAAGACTACCAACAAAGTGGAAGAAAACATTTGCTAGCTCTACATCAGACAAATGACTGATAACCAGAATATACAGGGAGCTCAATAAACTAAACTCCCTAGAAATCAATGAGCCAATAAAGAAGTGGGCAACTGAACTGAACCTTTTCAAAGGAAGAAGTCCAAATGGCCACAAAACACATGAAAAAATGCTCACCATCCTTGGCCATAGTGGAAATGCAAATCAAAACCACACTAATATTCCATGTCACTTCTGTTAGAATATCTATCATCAAGAATACCAACAAATGTTGGAGAAGATGCGGAATAAAAGGAACCCTCATACCTGCTGGTGGTGCACAACCACTTTGGAAAAAAATAGAGAGGCTTCTTAAAAAACTAAAAATATATCTATCATGTGTTCCAGCAATACTATGCCTAACCATATACCTAAAGGAATGCAACTCAGGTTATTACAAAGGCACCTGCACTCATGTTTAAAGCAGCACTAGTCACAATATCCAAGTTATGGAAAAAGCCAAGATGTCCCACTACTGATGAATGGATTAAGAATATGTGGTATTTATACACAATGGAATTTTATTCAGCCACAAAGAATAATGAAATTTTGTCATTCACAAGTAAATGAATGGAACTGGAGAACATCATCTTAAGTGAATTTAAGCAAGGCTCAGAACTCCAAAAATTACATGTTCTCCTTCATATGTGAATTATAGACCTAAAACAAATGCAGTAATATTATTGGACATGGGTCACACACTAAGGAAGATTGTGTAACAGGGGGAACAGTGAAAGGGAAAGAAACCTAAAACTTGAATGTGGTTGATGTGCTCACTGTAGAGAGGTGAATATAATAATCTTAAACTGGCAGAGGCCACTATGGGAAGGAGACCAAGAAGTAGCAAAGAGGTCTGGTAGAGATGAACCAATGTGGGTTGCAATAAACATGTGCATGGAAGCAATGCTAGGATTCTTTCTGCATAACTATCTTTATCTCAAACTATCAAAAAACACTATGTCTTTCTTATTGTCTTTTATGTTTTCTCTTCAAGAAAATCAGAGAACAAGAAGGAGGAACAGGTTCTGCCTGGAAGTGGGAGTAGGGAGGATGGGGTGGGGTGGGGGAGGAGGTGGTCCCAACAATGTATACACATGTGAGTAAATGTAAAAATTATAAAATAAAAAATATAAAAAGGGTAAATTTATGCATATTTATGCAATAAATCATATATTAAAATACCTGTCTCCATTTAACCAACAACATTCTATTTTAACTCTGCAGCAATAAACAACATTCTTTGAAATCAGCTATAAATATTATATATATATATGTTTAATTCATTAACCACATGAACAGTAACTATTATGTGCCAGTACTTTTGTGTGTGTGTGGTGCTAAAGATCAAACACAGAGACTTGTGCATGCTAGGCAAATGCTCAACTCCTGAGCTAAGTCCCAGCCCCTACTATTTTTAATTACACTTTAAAATGAGGTACCCCTCATACCCAACTTTGCCTTCTACTGGTAAAAGTAGCTTAGATGTCTTAAAGAATCATCTGTCCCTTAATAATTTATTTTGGCAACTTTATTTTCTCAAACTCTTTTTAAATTTTTGTGATTAATCTATTATATTATTTTCTTTACTCACATTATTTTTCCTCTGTAATTATCTAATACCACCATTATTAAAAGTGATTATTATTCAGTCTCTCTGCATTTCGAAACAGGGAAACAATTGTGCCAGTGGTTTTTAATAATCGAAGAGATTCAAAGGATTTTCATAATCTAAATCTTAGTAATATTGGAGAACACAATGACCTGGACATAGAGCACAGCCCAAACCAAGTATATTCGTTAGAGAAAAAAAATCACCAAAAGTAACATAAATGTTGCCAGTTTAGTGACTGGGGTCAATTTCAATTTACCAAATCTCATTAAATTCAGGAGCGTTTAAATGTTTTCAATAATGGTTGGAATAAAAGAAAATGGAAGGTTTGGTAAAGTGAAAAAAAATTTTGCCAACTGTAACTCAAGCTACAAATAGTTGCCTTTTTGTCTTTCAGTCTTGAAAAATCCTCTTGAAAAGCTGAAATTACTCAAAGTGATTCTATCCACCTTGGAAATAATCAAGTAGAGGTCAATTTATGCAGACTGTAACAATCTAAAGGAAGATTAGGAAGCTGTCTTTTAGCACAATGAAAGGAAATCAAACTGAAATCCAGGATAGAATACCTATAATATTAAGAAGTTATTACAGTCTTCTTGCATTTACTCTTTGTATGTGTGTGATCCCTGACCTCTCCTTTGCCCAACATAACTTTATTGAGAGACTTTTAATGAAGCAATCTGGTACATGCTGGAAAGACAAAATATATAGGTAGTCTAACCAAAAAAAGCCTAAAATTAAAAAATGGGGTCTCCATCCTACTTTTCATTGATTCATTGATTAAATACCTCAACATTGAGAAATGAAGGAAGATCTATTATAAAATCCTGGATGCTTAAACAGCAGCAGTTTTAAACTTAATGAGAATATAAGATTACTGACTACCTTAAAACTAGAAGCTATAGAAAAATATAGACAAATCTCATTAGTACCTCTTTTGAGGAAAAGGGAAAATAATATATTTCAAATTTCAAATATATAATGTCACAAAATTCTCACTTTACTCATAAGGAATTGTTAAATCTACTTCCAGAATTTCCAGATTATACATTTATTTACACATCCTATAAAAACAATGACATAATCCTACAAAAAGAATAAATAGAGATGGAAGTCCTGAAAACGTAATGGATTTAATTAATGACAGTTTATTGAAGGAACTTTTTACACATGTGAAGGCAGAGTAAAGAGTGCAATGAAGATTAGTAGGCACCCAGGAAATAGTAACAGTAGGTTTTATCAGTCCTATATTTGAAGGATAAGAGGAAAATGTTTTCCTCACAGCTTAAAAAGATGGGGACATGTACAAAATGCATTTGGACATCAGTTGTGGCTATTGTGAAATGCAGTCACTATAGTAGTCCCCCACAGGCATGGATACATTGAGAAATAACATCCCCAATCTGACTCATTGCATGCTAATTCCTCATGCCTGCACATCTATTGGACAAACTCCAAACAGAAGCTAACATGAAGGGGAGTTTAACTGATGCAATGATAGAGATTGGCCTCTTGTGTTATAAAGACATCAGAGAAAGACGAAAAAAGATCTCAGAAAGTAGATATTGACAGATATTATCCAGGACACTGTAATAACAGGCTTCAGCCCAAGCTTTCTTTGATCTTCAGTTGTGGATTTGTAATTTGTCAATTTCACTAGTCTAAAGGACATTTCCTTGAATTCCTCTTCCTATATTTTTACAGGTAGCCTGGGCCATAAGAGAGCTTCCTTGGGGGTACATTCAAAGCAGAGGTGAAGTTGTAGCCATTTTGTGCCTCATTAACATCATTGCCTATCTTCTGGCTTGCCTTGTAGGCCTGAAACAATGGCCCAGTCTGAAGCTGCAACCCATGCCTATGAATTGACATTCAGCTTTTCTACTCCCTGAAACACATGTGTATGCTTTGCTTCATAAAAAAGGGCTCTGATTTCTGTGGGACACACATACCAGGGAGGTAAAAAGAAGCAACACAGGTATTGAGTCAGGTGTGGGGGGCATATCATTGTAATCCCAGTACTTGGGAAGCTGAAGCAGGAGGTTCAGAAGTTCTAGGCCAGTATGGGCTACATAAAAACCTGTCTAAAAACAAAACAAATAGACAGATATTGATCTGCCCACATGGACCCCAGCTCATTCTCATGATTTCAACATGTTCTTTCTTTCCCCCTACTTTGTAACCATCTTAAATTCCTTACTGTTTTGCCTGTGGACTTCAAGCTGCAGGATCAGATTAGAAGCCAAAAAACTTAAAAAGTAATGCAAACTGAGCTAGCTTTCTGTTCATCCTCAAGCTCATGCTTAAAAATGCCAAGTTGTTCTTCCTTTGTATCCATTTTGTCTTCACGACTGTTTTTCCTAGGAACTTGATGTTCCTAGTATCAAATACAAAAAGACAAGGACCACGCAGACACTACTTGACTAGTTCCCACAATTTCATGTAGTCAGGTTCCTGTAAAATTTCTTCAAAATATATAATGAACATAACAGTTGCTCTACTTCTTTGATTAAACTCTGACTGATATATATATATATATATATATATATACATATAGATAGATAGATAGATATTAGTTAAGTAGGCAGATAACAAAATGTGAGCTAACCACGCCATAGAAATCTTTAAAGAGTTCGTAAAATAGAGGCATCAGGGACAACTGAAGGTGTACATACAGGCTTAGTTGAAAAGACAAACATTACTAGAATGACTTCAAGTCTACATCAACAAAAGTTCATTTCTCAAGCATTAGAAACAAAGTGCAAGACTGAAGAAATTGAATGAGTAGCTCTGGATTGGGAAGCACTAGGTTTGACTAAGAGAAAGGAGGGAAGACAGTTGACTAAAAATGAAGAATTACTTTGGTACATGCCAAAAATGTAAATTTCCAGGTTTTTTAACTAAGACCACACACATACACACACACACACACACACACACACACACACTCAACTACATAGAAGATTCAGACTCCTCCTTGGGTAAAAATGGTCTACTTCATCAAATGTACAATTACTTACACTTGATGAGCCCCAAAAAACAGCCTGCACTTGACTTTTTAGTATCTCACTTTTTAGTATGCATAACTGCCAAGGTTCAGCAGACTTTTAAAAAAATCTTACCTTTAACAGATATTTTAAAAAGAAGAAAAGTTTAGCTGGGTGTGATAGCATAAAAAGTAACTGATTTACACAAGAAGAAAGTGATTTTCTTCTCAGAATTAATGTGTCACTTGCTCAACAAAGTTGACAAGGTCCAAGTCTTCTTAAACCCAGTACTCTGTTCTTCATGGTGGGTTGTCCTCATCTGCTTTGCATGGCTTCCTACTTCTTCTTCATTCCAGCCAGTGGGAAGCATGAAAAGAAGAAACAAAGTTCATGCTTCTGTCAGAATGTATCCCAGAAATTCACATAATTTGTTCTTCTATCCCCATGATATTGATCAAATTATAAAACATAGGTAAAAGGTAGGCTGGGGAGGAAACTATTTATTCTAGTGACAGTGTCACCTGCTAACACTTGTAAATTCTAAAACAAAGAAAGAAGCAGAGAAGATATATAGGGCAAAACTGGAAATCTGCAAGTTTGTGCTTTGGATTATTTGCTATCTGTATAAGTGTCTAAATTCAATCCTATTGGTGCACATAGAACCCAGTCCAGGTTCTCTGTGTGATATACATTTATCACCATTAGGGATACATGTGGATCCTTAGGAGCCAATGGCCCATAAAGAAAAGTTACCAGTCTGTATGTCCATTATACAGGGTAACATAGAAATAAGATTGCAAAAATTAAGATTCCTATTTAGAAAATAGAAGAATAAGGTATCCCACAGCAAATTTTAAATTCTGCTAGGTAAGAATCACAAAAACATTACTCCTCTCTATTGAAAACTTGACTGGACTCTCTACTTCTGCAGTTTGAGGATCTTTGAGAGATAGTCTGATCACAACTTCTATAAATCGAGCTTGTGGTTTCTTTGGTAATCTAAGTGCCTCAAAAACTTAATAGGAATTCAGTGATTTTTCTTCTGGTCAATTCAATGTTTGAATAAACACAAACCATATTTAATTCTTTTATTGTTGTTCATTTATTCACATGTATTGTTTGGGTCATTTCTCCACCCTGTCCCCCTCTCCCATCATTCTCCCCCTCCTCCCCTCAGTTCCAGCCAGGTCCCATTCTACCCTGATCACTAATTGTGTTGAAGAAAAGACATAAGCATAATAAGGAAGACAAAGAGTTTTTGCTAGTTGAGTTAAGGATAGCTATACAGAGAGATTCCTACAACTGCTTTCATGTACCCATGTGTTACGACCCATGTTGATTCAACTCTAACTGACCTTTACACTGGTTCCTGATCCCCTGCTCATGATAACCTCTGTCATTTGAAGGTATCTGTATTAGTTCTTCTGGAGTGGGGAGATCAAATGCTTTTATGTTTTGGGTTTTCTCCCTATTCCTGTATCTCCTGTATGTGCTCTCCCCTTGTCATGTGATCCAAGTACAACCACATTGCTGCATTTGCCCTAGATCTAAAGTCTGCACATGAGGGAGAACATACAATTTTTGGTCTTCTGAGCCTGGCTGACCTCACTCAGAATGATGTTCTCCAGTTCCATCCATTTACCTGCAAATGATAAGATTTCATTCTTCTTCATGGCTGAGTAAAATTCCATTGTATATAAATACCACATTTTCTTGATCCATTCATCAGTAGGGCATCTTGGTTGTTTCCATAACTTGGCTATTGTGAATAGTGCTTCAATAAACATGGGTGTGCAGGTGCCTCTGGAGTAACCTGTGTTGCATTCCTTTGGGTATATCTCCAGGAGTTGGATTGCTGGATCATATGGCAGGTCTATGTTTAGATTTTTAAGAAGTCTCCAATTTTTTTCCAGAGTGGTTGCACCAGCTTGCAGTGGATTAGGGTTCCTTTTTCCCCCACATCCTCACAAACACATGTTGTTGGTGGTGTTTTTGATGATGGCTATTCTAACAGGGGTGAGGTGGAATCTTATTGTGGTTCTGATTTGCATTTCCTTTATGGCCAGAGATGGTGAGCATTTTTTCATGTGTTTTTTTGACATTTGAATTTCTTCTTTTGAAAAAGTTCTGTTTACTTCAATTGCCCATTTCTTAATTGGTTCATTGATTTTAGTACAGTTTAATTTCTTAAGTTCCCTGTATATTCTGGTTATCAGTCCCTTGTCTGATGTATAGATGGGGAATATTTTCTCCCACTCTGTGGGTGGTCCTTTCAGTTTAGAGACCATTTCTTTTGTTGTGCAGAAGCTTTTTAATTTTATGAAGTCTCATTTATTCATCCTTTCTCTTAGTTGCAGAGCTGTTAGGGTTCTAGTGAGGAAGTCTTTGCTTATACCTATTTGTTCCAAGTGTTTCCTGCTCCTTCCTATAGTAACTTCAGTTTTAGGTCTGATATTTAAGTCCTTGATCCATTTTAGGTTGATACTAGTACAGGGTGATATACATGGATCTAGTTTCAGTTTCTTGCAGATGGATAACCACTTTTCTCTGCAACATTTGTTGAAGAGGCTGTCTTTTCTCTATCATATATTTTTGGCACCTTTGTCAAAAATGAGGTGGGTATAGTTGTGTGGAGTCATATGTGGGTCTTCTATTCTGTTCCACTGGTCTTCATGTCTGTTTTTGTGCTAGTATCATGCTGCTTTTATTGCTATTGCTTTGTAATATAGTTTGAAGTCAGGAATTGTGACACTGCCAGCATTGCTCTTTTTGCTGAGTATTGCCTTGGCTATTAGTGTTCTCTTGTGTTTCCAAATGAACATTACAGTAGATTTTTCAATCTCTGTGGTGAAAGTCATTGGGATTTTGATGGGAATTGCATTGAACATGTAGATTGCTTTTGGTAACATAGCCATTTTTACTATGTTGATTCTACCAATCCATGAGCATGGGAGATCTTTCCATCTTCTGTAGTCTTCCTCGATCTCTTCCTTCAGGAGTTTGTAATTCTCTTTGTAGAGGTCATTCACATTCTTTGTTAAATTAATTCCTAGGTATTTGATTTTTTTGAACCTATTGTGAATAGAACTGTTTCCATATATTCTTTCTTAGTTTGTTTGTTGTTGTTCTATAGAAAAGCTAATGATTTTTGTAAGTTGATTTTGTGTCCTGCCACCTTACTGCAGCTGTTTATGGTATGTAAGAGTTTTGGGGTAGGGTTTTTTTGTGTCTTTAAGGTATAGAATAATATCATCTTCAAATAAGGATATTTTGACAGTTTCTTTACCTATTTGTATTTCTTTCATTTCTTCTTCTTGCCTAATTGCTCTGGTTAGAAATTCCAGTACTATGTTGAATAAGAGTGACGATAGTGGGCACCCTTGTCTTGATCCTGATTTTAGGGGAAATGGTTTCAGTTTTTCACTGTTAAGTATGATGTTGGCTGTAGGTTTGTCATATATAGCCTTTACAATGTTGAGGTACATTCCTTCTATTCCTAGTTTTCTTTGAGCTTTTATCATGAAGTGATGTTGGATCTTGTTGACTATTTTTCTGCATCTATTGAGATGATCATCTAGTTTTGTCTTTGCTTCTATTGGTATGCTGTATTACATTTATAGATTTGTGTATGTTGAACCACCCCTGCATCCCTGGGATGAAGCTGACTTGATCATGGTGAATGATCTTTCTGATGTGTTGTTGGATTCACTGTGCCATTATTTTATTGAGGAAATTGGCCTTTAGTTCTCCTTTTTGGAGGTGCCTTTGTCTAGTTTGTGGATGAGAGTAATATTGGCTTCATAAAATGAGTTAGGCAGTGTCCCTTCCCTTTCTATTTCATGGAACAGTTTAAGGAGAGTTGGTATTAGTTCTTTAAACGTCTGATAGAATTCAGCAGTGAATATATCAGGTCTTGGTCTTTATTTTTTGGAAGCTCTTGATTGCTGCTTCAATTTCTTGTTATAGATCTACATATATTCAGGTGATTAATATCTTCTTGGTTCAGTTTTGGGTGGTTATAAGTTTCTAGAAATCTGTCCATTTCTTCAAGAATGGAGATCATGTGTGTGGATCACTGGCTTGGCAGGCCTTGGTGATGTGGCCCTGCAGAGTGGAGATCGTGCAGGCCTGAGGGTGTGGCCCGGAAAAGATCGTGAATGTCTGTGGATCCCTGGCTTGGCAGGCCTTAAGGGCTCATCTGGCAGAGATCGTGAAGGTTTGAGGGGTGGGAGTTTGGGGTAGTACCCCCTGGCAGGGCTAAGGAGCAGGACTGGAGGATCAGAGATCCCACAGCTTGCAGAGCAGCAGCTCCCTGGGCCTGTGGGGCGGGGCTTGGTGTGCAGGACTGGCTATACTTTTAGTATGTCATGGCATGGAGAAGCCTTCCACGAGCTAGGGGCTCAGAGTGCTGATGTTTCAGCTCTCCCTGGTGCTTTACCTCAGCCAAGTGTGTCTCCAGCCTCTCAGCAAAGTCTCTGGATCACAGAGCTCAAGAGGTCTGCAGCTGCGTCCTGGTCACCATCTTGGATCCTTACCCATTTTTAATTCTAAATCTGGTAATTCAGATTTTACTGGTCTCCAGTAATTCCCTCTTTTAAACAATAGGATTGGATGAAAAGTTAGCCCCACTTATTAATTCTTTGAATCATGTTGACACCAGTCACTGGCTGAAAAATCTACTTCTTTCAACTGCTGAAACAGAGCTTTGAGGCTTTTGTTTTCTCTTTACATTTGAGATCCTCAACGAGCCAATTCTCAGTCAAGTTACATTACAAACTGCACACCAAGAAAATATTGTGAACAGGCTAACCTGTGTTCACTGTTCTGTAAAAATGTTTCTTAAAATAATCACATTACTAATATTTTCTACATCTCCTGGAGATTTCAGTATAACACAGGTAATAATTTATTAAATATTTTCCTGTGGCATAATATTATGCTAGATTTTCAGTCTCTAAAATTTGTGTTTTCACTGCTCCACGATTTTCAATAAATGAAAGCCATTTATTTGTACACCCTTCCCATGTAGTGTCTTTCTTCTGATTTCAGAAATATGAAGTGAGATACCAATGAAACAGCTTAAAGTGTTTAAAGTGACTTTTTAAAGTGGCACATGAATCTAGAAAAATCAACTTGACCATTTTTTATTTCAAATGAAACATTATATAAAATAATGCACTTCTGCATATAAGTTCTATTGCCCAAGTCAATAAAAGTCTACATAGCCCCAAAGACCAGGTATAAATCAAATGTTTCACAAATGTAAATTTTGCCAAGACTTGTAACACTAAGTGGAGTAATGGTAGAAGATGGTAATATTGTTTAGGGCAGAAGTTCTCAACTGGGGCAATGTTGCCTTTGCCTCCACTTGCAGAGTTCACTTGGCAATTGCTGTAGACGTTTTTAGTTGATCAAAAGTGAGGATGTGCTGCTGGTAGCTACTGAATAAAAGTCAAGACTCTGCTAAACATCCCATAATGACCAGTCATCCCTCTAACTGCCACATGCACAGCAAAGTATCAACCAGTATAAAATACGAATAGTGTTGAGGTTGAGAAACTCTGGTCAAAGCCAGTGGATAGAAAAAACATTAAATCTACACATATAAATAAAATATAAATATGGCACCCTTAGCTACCACACTGACTAAGAAAAATGGCAGATATATCAGGATAGCAGAACATAAAAGTTGAAGATATGATTCTGGTAATAGATGTCTTAGAATACAGGTAGAAAAATAGAGACTCTGGTATACTATTTAAAGAAATTCAACTTGTAGGCTATCTAAAAATTATTTGTACATGAAAATTGATACTAGTCCCAGAAACTGCCAAAGTTTCCTTCAGCATCAGTGTATTAATTGGATTCACTAGGTGAGGGGCACTGAATTAACATAAAACCTCATCAGTTCACCATAGAAAAAATGAAACTCTGCATATATGCTTTTCCAGTGGTAGGTCAGTGACTTACAAGGGACTGATTAGCAGGTGATAAAGAAGAAGAAAAACAATTATTTTGATGGATAGATAAACTCCAGAGTGTATACACTAATTTAGTTATTTAATTTTCATTATACTTATGAAAAACTAGAATTTAATATTATGCAGATTTTTTGGGGGAGTTTCATTTTTAATGAGATATGACTTGAACTCACTCTTTTCCCACTGCTAAAGTAATATACAAATTCAGTGTATCTGCGTCTGACATGTGTGTTGTGTGCATACTCCCATAAATGTAGACTATTACAATTATACACACAATTTCTGTTTCTTCACACATACACCCAGGTGGGTCTTCCATGAGACACAATTAAATAAACAAAGCAAAGGGCCATAGAAATTACTGCAATTGAATTCATCTATGAAATTAAACATGTTTCTTGTAACTTATGGAGTTTGGCTTCAACTTTGTTTACATGATTTTAAATCTTTTGTTATATATAAAACGAACTTCAGGTTAGAATTTAAGAAACAATGTACAGATGTACATTGATGTAATCTATTGATTCTGAGTACTTTTTAGAAACTAAGGAAAATCTTCTAAAAAAGCAATTTATTTATTTTAATAGAATTCTGCTATGTTGTTAAGTGGCCACCTAAAGTTATATTACTAAAATGATATTAAATATTTTACAACTAAAGGCAGTCCCCCAGAATTTTTTTAAATGGTTTTTGTAATGAGTATGAAAGAGAAATAAGACTCCATTTATAAATCACAAAAACATAATTTGATTTAATGTAGCAAATAAAGTTTTTCATAGTGAGATATAATTTATATACTTTTTGCAAAGCAAAGAAGTATAATATGGAATCGTTGGCTACACACAACACACACAACACACACACACACACACACACACACACAAGGATTGGAAGACTGTACACCAAATCAGAGAAATTAATGATCAAGTGTACATCTACCAGTAAGGATGAGCTTATCGTGCCTATGCATAACACTCAACACAAGTTCCTCTTAAAAACTTAAATATTTTCTTGACTTCTCAAGATATATTCAGACCAATAAAATGACAGCAGATTATTTATATATGACTTATCTATGAAGTTCTAACTCCCAAGGATATTGAGAATACAGATTAAATTATTTCCAATCTGTATTAGTCCTTTTTCTGTGAACTATAATGGATAACCTCAGGCAGTATACTTTATAAAGAAACAATTACTTAGCTCACAGTTCAGGCTGAAAGTTAAAAGAGTTAGTGCAGGCTCTAACAAAGGCCTTTCTTGGTTATTATATTGTGATAAGTGCATATTGTATGTATGTATCTGACTGGTCTTTCTCCTTCTTCTTTTAAAGACACCAGGATTCATTGGGGGACTCTTTCCTTATTGATATTATCTAATTCTAATAAATTCTCGGAGAACCAGTCTCTAAACACTACACTAACATTGTTTTCCCCCTTTTAATACCTTCAAAATGGAGATTAAATTTTAACACATGAAGCTTTAAGGGACACTCAAACTATATCCATATTATAGTATTCCACTTCTGGTAATGTACAATGCAGTCATTCCATCCACAATAGCCTCAAAGTCTAAATTGAGTCCAGTCTCAATTCATAAGTCCAAAGTTTCTTCTGAGAGTCAAGGAAATCTCCTTGTAGTTATAAGGCCATAAAGTCAAAATAAGTTATATACAGAGGTAGGACATTCCAAAAGGGAGAATAGTCAAGAAGAAAGGAATAATCAGCCCAAAGCAAGAAGAAAACCCAGAAGGGAGGCACACATTTTAAGCTTGAAGTTTAGCATCTTGTGCACCCTGCAGGAGAAAGATGAGCCTTCAAGGCCTTGGGCTGCCTGGTTCCTGAGGCTTTGCTGGTTGCTGCTAAAATGCCTGCTCTCTGGGACTTCAGCAGGGTGAATTTCCCTGGTGACTGTGGCAAAAGAAGTCTCCAGTGTGGCTTGATTCTCACAGCTCCATTCAACCCAATTGGGTGCTCTCTGAAGGGCTTTAACCATGCAGAAAACTTCTGTATGTACTCCCAGGCTTTCCTCTAAGTCTTAGTGGAAACCACTATGACTTCATAACTCTTGCAATCTAAAATCTTAGCTGCTAATTCTCTCCTTTCATCCACCCTGTTCTAACCTCAAACATGAATATAAGCATGCAATATCCCTTGCTTTTATTATGTGGGAAAAGAACAATCTTTTCCCAAGAGTGAATATGTAAAAAAGGACAGCAGGATATAAAAATGGAAAACCCTATTTCATCTTTCACAGAGTAGACTCATTACTTCATTTAAACTGAATTCCCTAAGGGGAGAGCACATATGGGAGATATAGGAATAGGTAGAAAACCCAAAACGAAAGCGTTTGATGTCCTCATTCCAGAGGAACTAATACAGAAACCTTAAAACGACAGGTTATCACTAGCAGGGGATGAGGAACCAATGTAAAGATCAGTTAGAGTTGAATCAACATGGCTTGTAACACACAGGTACGTGAGAGCAATAGTAGGAATCTTTCTGTATAGCTATCCTTAACTCAACTAGCAAAAACGCTTTGTCTTTCTTATTATGCTTATGTCTTTTCTTCAACAAAATCAGTCACAAGGGCAGAACGGGACCTGCCTGAAACTGAGGAGGGGAGGGGGGAAGGTTGGGGAGGGGGGCAAGGTGGAGAAATGACCCAAATAATGTATGCATATGTGAATAAATGAACAAAAAATAAAAATAAAAAAATAAACTGAGCTTCCTAAACTCAGACCTTGTATATTTTTTTATTTACATCAGTTTCTAAGACTTCTAAATTTCATGAAGCAGGAACTTCGTGAAAGACAAATTCAGAACCTCACATACAGAGCATTCAAATATTTCAGGTACAACTGTTAAAAAGACATCATTTCATTAAAGACAGAAAGATTTAACTCCCCCAAAATAGGTAAGGAATAATTTCAAATTAAAATTAACAACAATTTATAATTTCACACTAACATGTGTACAACTTTATATTGAATTTTCTTTATTTCACTCTTAAATTTTTGAAAGTCTCTTACAAGTGAAATAGACCAATGACATGGATTAGGTGTCACTGTGTTACTCTACACAGCATTTATTCCTTACTTCCTTGTGAGAGTTATTTTTTAAATCTCTTTCATCTTAACCTCATTCTACTTTATATTACCCCAAAATTTCATCAAATGAACCACTAATCTGTACATACTGTTGCAAAAGTACCAGATAAAATGACTAGTAGGGTATACAAATTGGACTTTTGTGCATTCCTCTTTTTAAAAAATGAATAAATCAAGTTCATCTTTAAGTAGGGAATATTCTAAATAAAATTAAATGGCTTGGGTACCTTAATTTTTTTAAAAAAAAAAGAATTTTGGTGTTAGGAAATAATGTATGTCAAAAACATTTTATCACTTCAATAGCCACTGAAGTTCTCCTGAAGTTCTATGGCCATATCTTATGGAATTTGCTTTTACTTTCCTCAAATAGGGGAATTAAAATAACTTAATTATATTCTCTATAACTTCTTGAGCTTCTTTCTTGATCATTACATTAAAAAGCAACAAATGGCTAACTTTAACCTGTTATGTAATTCTTTCATTTCCCAACAGTTTGTATTTCAGATCGCTAAAAAGGTGCGTTTCATATAAAATAGAATATTAAATGTAAAGTCATCCAGTTTTTTGAGGTAAATATGCATTAAATTATAATTTTAATCTTATGCTGATACATTTTTTAGTATTTTGGGTCATTTTGCTTTTCATTTACATTGGTTCATATT
The DNA here is from genome assembly GCF_047511655.1 of Castor canadensis. Lineage (NCBI taxonomy): Eukaryota > Metazoa > Chordata > Mammalia > Rodentia > Castoridae > Castor > Castor canadensis. The sequence goes on along the minus strand of NC_133388.1, from coordinate 140,220,470 downwards.
TAAAATATTAATTGTATACTTAGAAAGTACCAAGTATTTCACATAATTCAGTAAAATATTTTCCCAAAGTTGTTGACAAACTTTCCTCTAACATTCCTTGGAAATTAGTATTGAAAATTCAGTTATCCTATTCAAGATAATTTGATTTTCCTGACTTTACATTTGGATTTGTATAGAGGTTGGCTTCTTAGGGCTGAAACTAATAATAAGCCTACTGAATATTTTTTTAAATTTTATTTTGTCATTTTTACATTTACTTACATGTATATATGTTTGGTCCATCCCCCCACCCCCTGCATCCAGGCAGAACCTGTTCCACCTTCTTGTTCTCCAATTTTGTTGAAGAAAAAATATAGAAGATAATAAGGAAAACATGGCATTTTTGCTAGTTTAAGATAAGAATAGCTACACAGGGAAATTCTTTCTGTTGGTTCCTTGAATTTGTGTATTACAACTCAAATTGGCTCATCTCTACCAGACCTCTTCACTACTTCCTAGTCCCCTTTCCATAGTGGCTTCTACCAGTTTAAGAAGACTATATTCACTCCTATATAGTGAGTACATCAGCCACATTCAAGTTTTAGATTTTCTTCCCTTTCCCTATCCTTCCCATGCATGGTCTCCCCTTATTGTTTAACCCATGTTCAATTATATTACTGCATTTGTTTCAGGTCTATAATCTGCATATTAGGGAGAAATGTTTGGCCTTCTGAGCCTGACTAACTTTGCTTAAGATGATGTTCTCCAGTTACATCCATTTATCTGTGAATGACAAAATTTCATTCTTCTTTGTGGCTGAATAATATTCCATTATGTATAAGTACCACATGTTTTTTTTAATAAGAGTTGCATTTATTGGTTGCCTGCAGGGTACATTGGACTAGTTATTTTTTGTGCCATCTCCAGCCCCTTCTGTTCTGAAATAGCAGAACCTGTTTTGCCCTCTTGTTCTCCGATTTTTTTAAAGAGAAAGGATAGGAGATAATAAGAAAAACATATCATTTACAGAATTTTGAGATAAAGATAGATATGCAGAGAGATTACCATGTTGCTTCCATACACTTGTGTATTGCAACCCACATTTTCTTTATCCATTTGTCAGTAGTGGGGCATATTGGCTGTTTCCGTAGCTTGGCTATTGTGAATAGCTCTGCAATAAACATGGGTGTACAGGTGCCTTTGTACCAACCTGAGTCACATTCCTTCAGGTATATCCCTAGGAGTGGTATTGCTGGATTGTATGGCAGATCTATTTTTTAGTTTTTTAAGAAGTCTCTGTATTGCTTCCATAGTGGTTGTACTAGCTTACATTCCCACCAGCAGTGGATGAGGGTTCCTTTTTCCCTGCATCCTCGCCAACATTTGTTGGTGGTAGTGATCTTGATGGTAGCTATTCTAACAGGGGTGGGGTGGAATCTTAGTTTTGAATTGCATTTCTTTTAAGGCTAGGGATGATGAACATTTTTTCAAGTTTTTTAGCCATTTGAACTTCTTCCTTTGAAAAAGTTCTCCCCATTTCTTTATAGAGTCATTGTTTTGTGGGGAAGTTAGGTTTTTTTTTTTAATCTCCCTGTATATTTTGGTTATCCAGATGTATAGGTCTGATGTATAGGTAGAAAAGATTTTCTCCCCTTCTGTGGGTGGCCTCTTCAATTTAGAGACCATTTCTTTTGTTGTACAGAAGCTTTTAAATTTCATGTAGTCCCATTTGTCATTCCTTTCTCTTGGTTGCTGAACCATTTGAGTTCTCCTGAGGAAGTCCTTGCCTATGCCTGTTGCTTCCAGTGTATTCCTTACTCTTTCCTGTACTAACTTCAAGGTTTCAGGACTGATATTAAGGTCCTTAATCTACTTTGAGATGATACTAGTACAGGGTGACAGGCATGGATCCAGTTTCAGTTTTGTATAAGGAGATAACCACTTTTCCCAGCAACATTTGTTGAAGAGGCTGTCTTTTTTCCATGGTATTCTTTGGCACCTTTGTTAAAGATTAGGTGAGTGCAGTTGCATGGACTCATATCCAAGTCCTCTATTATGTTTCAATGGTCTTCATATCTGGTTTTGTGCCAGTACCATGCTGTTTTTGTTTCTATGGCTTTGTAGTATAGTTTGAAGTCAGGTATTGTGATACCACCAATGTTGCTCTTTTTGCTCAGTATTATGTTGGTTATTCGCAGTCTTTTGTGTTTCCAAATGAACTTTAGGGTAGATTTTTCAATTTCTGTGATGAGTGTCATTGGGATTTTGATGGGAATTTCATTGAACATGTAGACTGCTTTTGGTAGAATAGCCATTTTTATATGTTGAGTCTGCCAATTCATGAGCATGGGAGATCTTTCCAATTTCTGTAGTCTTCTTTGATCTATTTCTTGAATGGTTTATAGTTCTCACTGCATTTTAGGATTAACTTTTACGCATTTAACAACTTAACTTTTCTAAGAACTTTTTAAAAATTCTTAAAATTGTGGAAAATTGAGTCAACTACCCAAACATTTCTGCAGTTTTGCTATTCTTCTATTTATCTGACCCATAAATTTAAGTTTTTTCCATGTTCTAATGTAATCTTATACAGCTTAAACAGGACTTTACCCTGAATGATAACCACATTACTGCTTTTATTACATGTGCTTACACAGGAACTATTTCTATACTTTTTCACCTTCATATACTCAATTTGGCCATTACCATGTGGCTCACTGTAGAATAATGCTTTAATTCAACTTCTTTATTTTCTAATTTTTCCAACATGTATTTTATCATTAGAAAATCACATAAATCATCATAAATTGTTGGCACATGAATATTGCCTTCTTCCTCATTGTTGCAGACTCTAATTTTGTTAGAATGTTCACCCTCTGTACTTAGGTAATCTCAAAAAAAGAGCTTCTTTTATCCATTAAAGACAAAGTTGGTGATATTCTCCCACTGCCTAAGATTGGTTTAAGAATAACTATAAGACGGAATTCTGGAAAATAAGATTTGAGACGATTATCACAGGATCTTTCTTGAAAAGAGTTGTTTGTTTTACCCTTGAAAAAGACAGCAAAACATGTATGTATCCCTTGGATACTTCTGGGTGAAGAAATGATTCTACTGTAACCCTCTGACAACCAGAAAGAAGAAATCACCACTCCAGAACTCTTAGAAAATCTTAAAGAAAGACAACAGATTCTCAGCTTAACAACATTGTCTGGCTTTTCCAGACCTTTTGTTTTCTGAGATAAGCAGCCCCTTATGTTGAGTCACTTTGACCATGGTTCTTCTACATGCAATTTGAAGCAATGTGATTGTGGCACTTTCATAATATAAAAAAGGAAAACACTACTGGAGAAATTATGTGGCTGGCCTATAGGAGCTCAGTGAGCAAGCAGTAGAAGTTAGAAGCGGGACTAGAATACAAATTCCTATTTCAGCCTCCTTTCTTGTTCTTTTCTTTTACTTCCTTTAGGACATTTTTCTTCCTTATGGACTGAATGCTTGCCTAAACCATTGGTAATATGTTGTATAAAGGTACAGTGTATACAGTAAAGTATTTTATTAATAATGGATACATATGTATGTTATCTTAAGTGGAACAATATGAACTTGACAATCTTGTGAGTCAAAAATGTGCAAATATTGATAATTTCATGTGACTCAACCTAATAATCTTATAGATGTACTATTACTACAATAGAGCAGATTTGTGTGATTAGTACACATTAATTTAATTTGATTAAGGTTGATGCCTAAGGTTTAAATTGGAGCTTCTTTGTTGGTACCCTTCATTGGTATTATTCCAAGAATTCCTCATTTCTCTAAAATAGGTTTAAAAGTTTATAAGTATCTCTATCAATGACAACATTGATATACTTTCAGCATGTGACAGACATGCTCACTTTTTTTTACTATTAAATTATTTTTTCTTAACATATATTAATTGTACAAAGGGGTTTCATTATATTTCCATACATGCATGTGATATACTATTCTTCTTCCTTATGACCCATCTCTTCTTTTTAAACAATTTTAACAGGTTTCATTATTTTATTTTTATACATGTATTCAAAGTACATATTTACCCTCTTTTCACCCTCTAATTTCGCCTTCGCCCCTCCACACAAAACAGATCCCCCATGTTACACTTGTATCATTCACTATTACTCACTTTTTTATTAATATCTATTAGACTTAATTAGAAACTGTAGCATGCTTCAGATGACAAACCTCCATGCATAAAATAATAGAACCTGAATAAACTGTCACAATGTGATAGTGTAACAAACACAAGAGGAAATAAAATTCCCATTATAGAAAGCTGCATCACTTTGTTACAAAAGAAATACGGGCAATATTATGTGCTATGTTGTAATTTCTTAACATTAAAGTGATGTTTCTTTTTATAGTAAGTTTGCCATTTGTAATTTATCCAATCCATTCTCCTCAATGTGACTCCAACTGATTTTAACAGTTGCATAAAGAACTCAAGAGCTGATTGCATTAACTTTCAGTTATTTTAATTGATAATAGGATACAGTACTGAAAGGAAGAATTTAACATTTTTGCAAATTTCTTTACAATACTTTCTGTTTATTTGCAAAAGCATATTTTCTACATATTGTACACTACCAGATTTAACAAAAACTAAGACTTTATACTTTCAAAAAGTTTAAACACTCTTTTAAATGCATAGACTGCTATACAAAAATGAGATTAGAGGCTTCAGTTCTGAAGTATAGCAATATTATAAAAATTATTACAGAAATCAATAATGCTTTCATTTCTAGAACTAATCTGATGGTAAGATCTTGTTTATACAGATATTAAACAAATGTATTATTCACATTTTGTAATAATTTTTAAGGAAAACAGACATTTTTTAATTATCATATGGAAATGGTATAATAAATGAGTATAATTTTTATTAACAGAAAGTTAATTTACATAAAGCAAATGCTCATTGAATTATTGAATATGATAATGTCTACATCCTATTCTTGTTTGTCATATTTTGTGTCTTTTGGTGACATCAGAATTATCACAATTTGTTTTATGTATTAAATTTAATGCATAATATGACAACATACAGATATGTATGCCTTATAATGTATAATTTAAACATGATTGCTATCTATTTCACCCGTTCCTTCATGGCTTTGCCAATTTCCTCATGCAACCAGACATTACGATTAAAACACAGGTTGCCAGATATGTCTGTTTAAATTAATGAATATTTTCATAAAAATACTCCAACTATGAATGTTTTAAAAACTTTGTCATAACATTTACCAAATTTATACGATAGCTAGCATGTGTTACTGCATTTTCATCTTAAATATTTGATGATTGCCTCTTTAAATCCAAGATTCATAACCCAAAGGATTTCATTTTCTTATACCATGTGTAATTCAAGAGACATTTATTAGTACAGTCTTCTTTTTATGCATCAACAAAAATTATCTGAAGAAAGCAATATATGAATTTCCCAGCATTTTGGACATAATTTAAGATATTAATTACACATAACAGTAATTTACAATGTGTATACACTATTGATACTTTTTTTTCTTCTTCCCAATGGAGCAAAGATAGAATTTACAATAAAAATGATTCTAGTTAAACATTAAAAACTATAATACAACTGGAATCTTTTGTAAGTTACATTAAAAATGTGTAGACATTTCCTAAGCTACCCAAACTCTCAGGAAATGATTATAGTACACAGCTGCAATTTATGAGGCTCTGAGAAACACCAATGTTCTTCTAAAAATGTTTTAACATGATGTCAGTGTTGAAGTAATAAATTTAGATTTAACAGATATTTGTAAAGGTAAATAATTGCAACAGGTACAAGGCTTTTTGAGAAAGAAACCAACTGAAAATCACAAGAACAGTTCTGTACTAAGTTAAAACCAAAGGTTGCCCATTGACATGTCACTCTCCCTTCACTTTGGAGGTGCAGTTACATTGTTCACCATTGTAATCTTGGTCTTGATGCTTTTTACAAAGTAAATCATTTCAGTCCTTTTATGTAACTCCCTTATTGGCTGAGCAATTGAAATGTCAGGCTTTAGGAAACAAGAATTTAGCAATTTCTTGTAAGAGATTAAACAATTTTTCTAATGTGTGAACATGGGCAAACACATCTAGTTTTTCATATTTTTTCTATGTTTTTAAAAATATTCTGATGATCATGTTTTGCTGTAACATTTTTTTGAAACAAGGTCTTGCTATTAAACTCAGCCCATGAAGATTAAGGTCCCAAACCTCGATTATCCTAATTCAGCATCTGGAGTGTTGACATTATAAGGACATACTACCATGGCTGGCTATAACATATTTTCTTTATCTTTAAATATTTATGCTTTTGGTGTCCAATCAAATACCTGGTATTATTTTATGAGTTATATGTATGTTTATCAGTTATATGTATGTTTATACCTAACACAAACCTCTTTAAATAATACCAAAATTTCCAAAGGCAGGCAAGTTTTAAAAGGACACTTCAGGCCTTAAGCCAAAACTGACATTCCACCTTTAATTATGTGAAAATCAAAGGAAAGTATTTTAATGACAAATTATGAGAAAATCATGAAAACCATACTTTCTTTTAAAAGCAGGAATTACAAAATTGCTTTTTCCTTTATGAACTGTTCAATATCTCTAGACAATCATTCCCTTATGCTTTTATAACAAAACTCTGCTTTCTTGAAGTTCGTTTTATTCTACTACGATTCTCACAATCACATCTGTCAAGATCCCAGGCCCCCAGCCCTCATATTTGTTAAAAATCTTGGCGCTAGATCACAATTTATCTATTCATAGCAATTTCTGCCATCATCTAGGGAGATTTTAAAAGCTACATGGACAGCTCATCCTAAATCCTGGCCTTTCAATTCCTCATTTCCAATGACCTACTCTTTGGCCATCCAGTCTCCCAAACACAGAATCTTGTCATCCCTTAAACTTTTCCAACCTACATGTTGTTATTTTAAGAATTCTGCTTTCTGTTCACTACCAATTTTTTCCTATCATTATTATTATTATTTAACTACCCTAAGTACACCCTAACTCTATGACAGCTGAAAACACTAATGTGTTGATTCCTCTTTCTTTATAAATACTCCCTTTAAAACTTTACTTCTAATCCTATTCACTTACATTTTTATGGGATATCATTCTATTTATTATATTTAAAATATCTAACCACCTTTCCTCTTTGCCATTGCATTTTATTTACTTGAAAGACCACAAGTTTGGATGGTACTATTAGGTAGTAGTTAACTGTAAGAAATGTACTTAGCTGCCCAAACCCAAAGGACAGACTCAGAAACACTACATATAGTGGAAGTGAGACTTTAATGATGGTCTTTCAAGATTGGGTGCCTGGAAAGCAGGCACACCCAAAACAGTTACAACAAGCATTTTATTCCTTAGTGTGCAGGTCACGCCCCTGGTTCCTCATGGGCTGAGTACTATGGGGTGTACAATCTTCTCATACTTTGCCTAAGTATTATTATTTCCTTATAAGGTACTCTTTTTCTCCCTTCCCAGGTTAAGCTCCCTGGTGAGTTGACCCTCCTCCAGCATCCTGTTTGTGGCTTTTTTGGTGCATGAAGTTTGTCATGTTCTCAAGTTGCTATGCAAGCAAGCTGACAGCAATTTTCCACTCAGGGTAAAATGGATCACTACTGACTTTATTTCCAATAATTCCCTTCTTGTTTCTTTTTACGTTTACTGGTCTTATTTTTATTTTTGTGTTTCTTGCTTTTCAAATTGCTCTAGAGTCGACTGATTTTTCCTCATCATAGAAGAGCGAATCTAGTTTGGTTTCTAATAATAGCAAATTGTTTTGCTCATAGGTCATGGGCATCTGTTTGTTAATACCTGCCTCAATGAGTCTCTGTGCTAATCCTCTTACATAGTGGATCATTCAATACCCTACCCCATAAGGACTGCTGATACAATGATAAGAGATATAGGAATTAAGGCCATTAAGCCTTTCCATTTTCCAAACCATCCTTCTAACCATCCAGTGACAGGATCATCAATGCTGGCATTCTTGGCAAGCTCATTAGCCAACGTTGTCAGGCCTTGGAGTGCCTTTGTGAGCTATGTTATTGGGAATGCAGGGGCAACATTTTCTTCCCAAATAACACAACCTCTCTTTCCCTACCATCATATCTAGCACTATCCTGTTTTCTCAAGCCATCCAGCTAGTAGCTTCCAATTCACTACCTATACCCTAAAGAGCATCCTGGGTATAATTAATGAACCTCTGCTGATTGTAATAGGTGTAGTCAATCCAGTCCACACTTTTATTCATAGTGGATCACCAGAAGAGTGCAGACACCAATCCAGCAACTATCTGGCAGTGTGGGCCTTAAATTCACTGGGACCCCTTTTGGGACCCTCATTGAGTCAATATGCATATATATGTTAGAGTCATAAAACTCTGCTATTGATTTCCATGCTTGGTAATTACTTTTGTGAATGGAATGGCCAATTTAACTAGGGTACAGGTCCCAGGCAAGTTGGATGGTAATGAGTTATGGAGGTTCCCTTTTCAACAATACCTCCAGATGTCAGTCCAAGGTATGTAGAGAGCTGAGTAATTGACACCACTTGACTCACTGGTAACATTTAAAACATTGGTGCAAATCTAGTGAATTCTGCCCTCTGCCTAGAGAAGCAAAAGGAATAGTTCATGTTTCCTATAGAGAAAGAGGAGATTGCTCTAGGGGCTGATCTTCTCAAAGAGGGAAAGAGCAAAGACAGACTCTTATAGGTCTTGTTTTCCCATGCATTTTTGTCTTGGTATAGAGTCAGCATATAATATATTCCTCTGGGATCAGTATCCCATCTGAGGAGAAATAGAACCACCTGTTCTTGTTACCATCCTGCAGCACATGAATAGCAATCAGTCTTGTTAAGAGCCTACACTGTAAATTTGACCCCATCAACTCAGGCATTCATGCTTCAATACCTAAAGTTTGTTTTAAGTCTTTTGCCTCAATTATTTCTATTCTTTCAGGATCATTATTTGGCACATCAAAGTCCCTATCAGGATCTAGGGTTCTACTGGAACCAGATGGGTGTAAGGTTGTATTCATGACCAACTAGAGGATTAGTTGTCCCTTCCTGAGAAATCCGCTTCTAATCCATATACCTGTGGTGCTGTTAGTTTCCTGGTCTAGAGTGGCTGAGTTGTCTGCAGTCAAAAGTATGTGATTATATTGTAAATTCTGGCAATTTTTTGGTGGACTGCCTTTAGAAAAGTGTAGTTTACCTTGTAAGGAAGTCTGGTTTGACCACCAGACTTCACTCCAACTGGAGCAGGGGAGGCTGTTTATGCCCCTGCCACTCTCTTTGTTCTTTGTTCAGAACAAAGGTTCTGAACAGAGGTATTTATTTTCTCTCTGATTTTCTAGATTTCCACAAGTCTAAACCCAGAAGGCATCAAAATTGTATCTGCCATCAGTAGGGCCTAAGGGGACCCCTTATGTTTTTCTCAGAGTTATTTTTATAGGTTCCTCTGAAGATACATATGCTTTCTATTGATCCCCATTCCCTTCTCCCTGGCTAGCCTTTACCAGTTCTTTTTCTTGGTTGTAATGCATCCGCCCTTTTTCAGTTGTACGTATAGCTGTCTCAGTGGTCAGGAGCACTTGATAGGGGCCTTCCAAGATTGGTTGGAGCTTGTCGTCCTTCCAAGTCTTTTTGTTAATGCTTTGACAAGTCACACATCCTCTACATACCTGTTTAGCAATAGTATAAATATCCACACACCCCTAATTCCTAAATATTGCATCACACATAGATTGGGGTCCAATGATTCCCCCTATGTAGTATGAATCCAGCTCCCTCTCAAAGAGGTCTCTGCTCTTAGAGGCTAAGGGACATGGTCAAAATGCATGTTTTAGATCCATTACAGTGAACCATTTGTGTTCAAATGGGATTTTGCTGAGGAGATTTTAGAGGTTAGGTACAACAGGATGATTGGCCCAGACAATCTGCTTTATAGCCTGCAAATCCTGCACTAGTCTGTATAACCCATCAGGTTTCTTAACTGGGACAACTGGGGTGCTGTTTGGTGAGATGCAGGGCTCCAACAGTCCATCTTTAATTAATCACTCAATTACTGCTTTCAGGCCCCTCTTTCCCTCAGTAGGAATAGGGTACTGCCTTCTACAAATTATTTCCCCCAACTGTTTTAATTCAATCTGCAATGATCTGATTTTTAAGCCTCCCTGGTTGTCCTCCTTGACCCACATGAGATCAATCTTCCTTTCCTCTTCTTCTGTCAGAAATGTTATTTTAACTTTTATTTGTCTTGCTTCTACCCCCAATCCCAACTCTAGCCTGACAATTAGATCCCGACCCAGGAAATTAACTCTTGCCTCAAGAACATATAACAGTGACTTTCAATTTGCTCTGATCACTATGTAAGTAACATTTTCTTGAAAACAGGAACCTGAAATCCTTCCCTTTTACCCCTGAAACTGGCAATTTTTCTTCAGAAAACTCTGTACCTGTTGGTTGATACATAACAGAGGATCTAGCTTCACCAGTACCAGCCAAAAAGTCACCTCTTCTCCCTCTGGTACCACCCTCAAATTTACCAAGGGTTCCTGGTGGAACCTAGTCAGAAAGAATCCCTGACACCCTCAGACCTCATTAAAGGTAATGGGTGAATCACTTCTTCCTCTTTTCTTAATTCTGGGCACTCTCTTTTAAAGTGCCCCAGTTTTCCACAGTTGTAACACCATTTGTATTTTCAGAAGTTTTCCCTTGCATTTCCCTTTTGTCTTTCTGCTGACACCTAGGCTTAGCATTTCTCCACTTCTGCCAGGAGGAGTCTTGACACATTCACTTTCTTACCACCTCTTCTACAGTGGAGACCCTAATCTCTGCCTTCTGTTTTTGTCTCTCTTCGTTCCTCTTTACAAATACTTCCTTAGTTTCAACTAGTAATTATTTTTTGATTTTTCATTCCAGCCTTCAATCTTTTGGAACTTTTTGGTGATTTCCTTCAAAAGTGTCCTATTGGATTTTCCAGAGTATTTTCTTATCTAATCTCTGAGTCTTTATAAGAAGGGTTTTCTCCTCTTGTTGGACCTCAAACACCTTAAACACATTTTGTGAACTTAGGGTAGGCTCCTTTATCCCTTTGTCAGCTCCCTGAGGTCCCGCATCTATTCTCAGTTTTCAGAGGCATTGTTATCCCATCTGGAATTGACATTTGGAAACTTCTCCTCAGTTGACCTAACCCCTTATCTGGGAGGGTGTCACTTTTCCCAGATGGTCATGGCTGCCATTCTAATCATTCCTCTCTTCCTCTCTAAATAAGATATTCATAATGGACATTATCTCAGCCCAAGAATAAAGATTGGGTCCTATGAATTGGTTCAAGTGTTCTACTAAACCCAGGAGGTCTTCTAAAAGTGGTTTCACCTCTTTATTAAAATTCCTAACCCCTGTACTTGTGAGAGAAGCATTCATAAAATCAATTTCCCTTTGTCCCATGGGAACCTCTCAGCCAGGAAACATGGATTGTTTTGAAGGGATGGGTAAGTTTTTGATGTTTTTTTTTTTCCATTGCTGTAGTCCTTTTCTTAGATTCATATAAGGAATGGTTGGATGAGATCTCCTACAATCTTTAGTTCCTGCCTCTTTTGGCTCTTTGGGCACCCTCTTTTTTTCTCCCCATTTTATAAAACATACAAAGGAGATAAACATGATAATGGGGTCCCAGGATTTTTCCTTGAGTTCTTCTTTTTCTTCTTTAAGAGGAAACATGTGGGCCTGTCCCTGTAAACAGCAAAGGGCATAATCTCTCTCCTCCTGTGTGGATGGGGTCTTGTCATTAACATAAATAACTAAAGTTTGACACATTCAATCTCCATCTGAGCCAAACTTGGGCCACAAGACTTGGGTCTATGAATTAGCTCTTTAGTACATATAAAACAACAGTAGTTTAGTTTCTTCTTGTCCTTGGTTCAGGGACTGTCTCCTTAGAGCCTCAGCATTCTCCCCATTCGACTATCTGAGGAATGTCCAAGGGAATCTCCTTGGCTTCACTTCTCTTGGTTTCCCAAAGGCTAGAATTCTTTTTCCCCATTTTCAGAGAGTCCCTGTGATTATCCTATGTGCTCAATCACCCACACTGGAAGTTTCTTGCAAACCCCAAGATTTGTTTCCTCCATCTCCAGCCATTTCCCTCATGGGAGAATCAAAGAATGGATTGGGACTCCATACTTGCTTTACGTCTAAGACAAGTCTCAGTCACACACACTTGACCCTTGAAAATACCCAACCACCAAAGACAGTACTTATAGTCCAATCCTTCCTTAGCTCATGCATGAGGTTGCCTAGTTTCCGTGGTGCCTTTTTTTTTTTTCTCCCTGTATCATTCTTGCTATCTTCCAGAAAACAGTCAGGCTAATCTATGGCTTCCCCAGAAAGATGGACACCCAGGCAGAACTTGCCTTTGGAAATCAGGTGGGATGCATCTCCCCTTCCACTAGAGCTTGCACCACACAGGATGAGAGATCCTAGAAGATACTCTACATAATGAGAAATATACTTACTTGCTCAAACTCAAAGAATGAACTCAGAAACACAAAGTACAACAAAAACAAGATTTTAATGATGGTCTTGCAAGATTAGGTGTCTGGTATGCAAGCACACCCAAAGTGGTTACAACAAGCACAGGTCCCTCCTCCAACCAGGTTCCTCATTGGCTGAGTATTATAGGCTGTACAATCTTCTAGTATGTTGCCTAAATTTTATTATTTCCTTTAAGGTATTCTTTTTCTCTCTTCCCAGATTAAGTTTTCATGTTGGTTGACCCTCCCTCCAACATCCTATTCATGGCTTTTCTGGTACAAGAGCTTTGTCATGTCCACAAGTTGCTATAGAAGCAAACTGACAGTCATTTTCTGCTCAAGGTTAAATGTCTTGCCCAGAAAATGGACCACCACTGATTTTGTTTCCAAAATTAACCATGAGTGATGGATGAGGCAGGTTAGATAAATGAGGAGAAATGGAAATTATAGTATTTTAATAAATATTTAAAAGGTCAACTCAGACATTGAAACTAGAAAGTAAAAACTAAAAAGTCAGAGCAGCTAAGCACCTTCTCCCATCTCCTTTTATATGCTAAGTTACAAGAACTGGGAGATTTAAGGTTATCTGCATTAGCCTTCTTCTTTGACATGCACAATTCTTTGGATGGGTGGAGGGCAAAAAAAATGAAAGGCATGTCTAGGAAAGGGAAGTCCTAAAGCATACCTATTGTCCCTATAATTTGACTAGGCCTGGATGACACCTCCCTGCTTTAGCACCCCTCTTAGCAAAGAGAATTCATTATCTTAATGACTACTCATATTCCCCCAGCTTGGAAAGTATAAGAGTAGAGATGAGGATGGCAATTTTGAGTTATTACTCCCATTTCTTCCATGGGGAGCAGGAAATGTTTTTCTCTTTTCCTCCCATTTCTCCCTACTTTAACCCCATTATTATATTAAGTACATTCCTAACAAACTTTGCTATCATTTTCACTATATTTTTGCATGTCACCTGAATTCTTCTCTTTTGCCTGACACAAGAACTGAAGGGTTCACCAGCACTAAACTTTCCAGTAATACTCCAGATAGTCTTCTTTCTCCAGCTCTGAGTTTAGGCAGCTGGTCTTGCTACAAATAAAAACATAACAGAAAATACTGACACCATTATGTGAGTTAATCACCAATCTTTAGAGAGTGCTTAATATTTCTTGGCAAATGCATCACAGTATTGGTCAAGCAGTTTTCCTGATCTCTCTACAGTGATTTTAAATGTTCTACATTGTTCCCAAACCACCAGCACTATCATATGCACTCCATTCCCAGCATACCGCTTCATTTCCTACTACATAGAGTAAATGAATGCAGTGAGATGAGATGATACCCCTCAATGACAGAAAAAAGAAAAAAATTAAGCCTATGAACTTAACTGTCTTTGTCCTAATTATATATTATTTCCTTACTTAAATAGGGGTTGCCTTCTGTCAATATGAGATCGATTTTCCTCCCACTTTTTCAGATACCTCAAGATCAATAACTTCTCTCTAGCTTTGGCAATCCTTTTTCCCAGAACACTCTTCCCATTCTTAAAGTGATGAACTTTTATCATACTTTTGATCTCTGTTCATGTTTCTTCCTCAGTGAAGGCTTATCAGAAATCCAGAACATATCAGACTTCCCAATGTTCCCAATGTTCAGCCTCATTTTCCATCAGCTGAATTTCCTTCTTTCTAACATTTTCATCAACATGTTCATTTTTTTCATAATATACAATTATATATATATATATGTATATATATATATATATAAGTATACATGTTAATTCTTTGAGATAGAATCTAACTGTGAAGTCAAGGCATGCCTCAAATTCTCAAACCTTCTGCCTCCACCTGCTGAGTGCTGGAATTATAGACATGAATCACTATACTGATTCTTGAATTATATTTAAATGATTATTGAATTGATATCTGTCTCCACCAACATTGTTAGCAATATGAGGTTACCATTATGACACATAGAAGCTCAATAAATCCTTGAAATGAATAAATATCAATTGTATAAAACTCATATACCCTGTACAAAGTGCTAAGTACTACACATATTAACTCATTTATGATAAGAATTGATTATCATTTTACAAATGAGAAATATCAGGCATGAAAGGTAACATAGAAAAAGATAGATGTTCTCAATTTCTCATAAAAAAATGAAAGAAAATTATTTGACTACCCCCCCTAAAATATTATACAACTATGATGAGATTTAGCCAATATTTTCTATAACGCACCATAATACTCTGTGCATTGAGGACGTTTTAGTTCCTTGACAGTCTGAATTCAAAGTGTGGAAAAGGTATACACAATTTTATATTCATTTTAGATACTTTAACTACTCCTTCCTAATGGATGAACAATAGTCTAAGGGCACATTAATATCAATGACGAAAAAATAAGTAAAAAGGTCAATACAAATCACAAACCGACACATTGGTCTACTTGAGAATTATAGTATATTCCTTTTGATCTACATGACTCGACAGGCTGAAACAAAAAAGACATAGGGATGCCCAGGGCTTACTCTACCTACTGATATATAAAGAAAATGTTGAAGAGTACCACATCGTGGTAGAAGCAGTGGAGGTGGGAGCAATTATAGAGAATGAGAAAGTTAGTTAAATAATATCTCTTTTCCAATTCTGGCTTATTCTCACTAAATTTCTTTAGACCTGAATCTACATAGCCATCAAAATATAAGGAAGAATCACACTCATTATATTTCATTTTTACCAACACTCTATAAAGTATTGAAGAACTGAATATAATATCTGATTCAATAATCAAGAGAAGAGGAAGCAATTTTCAACAAAGCCATCCTCCATGGGAAAAGAAACATACTTGAGAGAGTATAAGAAGGCTTTCAACTCAGTGGGAAGGGAATGTGAAAGCACTTCATTGAAGCTCATTGTTGCCTGTGCACAGTTTGCCTGCCAAGAAATGTTCATTCAATATAGGGAAATAAATTCTCATTCACTAATAAACACAGTCTCATTCAAAGCTGCTTTACAATGTTAAAGTCTATAAATATCTCATAAGTGGCTTATGTCTTAACATAGTTCCTCCAAATTATATTTTATCACAAGGCTTTTTAAGTTATCCCATTCTTTTTTTTTGAGTGAAAATGTTCATGACACAGTCACATGTTCCTTAAATTATGTATATTTCCATGGAAGAAGATCATAACTCTCCATCCACTGACATCCTGAAGTATGGGATATTTAATTTTGCAGGTTTTGTACATATGGATAAACAGGAAGCAAGAAGATCGATTACTAGCAGTGTTAGCCATCAGCACCCAATCCCTCTGTCAGCCAAGGCTTAAGTATAGTCTCTTGACTTGAACATTGACCCAGGAGTCAGGAAAATAGCCCAGGGCTTGTATTTTCCAATAATGTATGTTAGACCTATGACAAGTTCACAGCCAAGTAGTAAAGCACTTCTTAACTCACAGGACCATCAAACAGGATTAAGTGCTTTGAAATCTATGGATAACAGGTGCTCCAAGGACTGAAGAGCTCACCAGGTCACCTCTTTCCCTCAGGGTCACTCATCTCCTTTCTCCCTACACTAGGAGAATATTGATGAGAGGAATGACAGAAGATGCCCATGGCAACAAAAACTGATTCAGGGGAAGCTATTAATTTCCCATATACAGCTGTTATGCTATGATGATAAAAATTCTGTACTGATCTTTAAAAGTATTAATGTACTTTATCATTTTTACAATTTTTGAATTCCAAAAAATTTTCAATAAATAATAAAATTTGGTTTTATAGATAGTATGTTCACTTTTTATAGATTAGTCTTTCATTAAAATTGTTCCTGATAATATGTTGTCTACCAACTTTAGGAAGTTTTTTTAGTTGTGTGCTAAAAATGTAAAATCATCCAATAAGATAACAGTATATCAAATAAGGATTCAAATACTGAAGGTGACTTTAAAATAACATTTCAAGAGGAAAAAATCAATTTGAAATTTAGTAAATGGTATATTAGTTAGTAGAAATTCTCCAATTCACAAAGCTCAATTACTGAATAACCATAAAAAGTTATTATGAAATAATCTAATTTTTAAATTTAAAACAGAGTCAATGATTCCCTTGAAATGAAGCAAGTCAGTAAAATATGACTAAGCAAAAAAAAGTACTTTACTTATTTTATTTACTTGGCATTGTGAAACAAGATATCCCTGCACTATATCTTCATATTTGCAGTCATCTAAATCAGTGTCTTCCCAAATGTATGCAATTGCCAGAATTCTTTCAGGATGAATTCAGATCCCTCTCTTCTCTATGAAAATCCCAACGAGTTTCTGTAAAAGTCCCAGAATTCTATAAAACTTGGTTTCAAATCTTGACATTAAAAAAAACAAAAACCAAAATCAAATCTTGACATTACATGACAACTGTATTGGGCTGACTTTGACTACAATTGTCTTACTCCAGATGTCTTAGGTTTTGGTAAAATAACACCTCATTGGATGCTCATTTTCCACATAGACAGTAAAAGAGAGGAAGAAAATGAAAATTTTCTGTGGTAGTGTACAGTAAAATAATTTTTATATTATTAGCTTAATTTTTCTTAAATAAAAGGCAAAAGTTTTATAGTATAATAAAATAGTTTGTACATTGTTAGATTATCCTTAGACATGTTAAAAACTGTAGTAATCTTTTGCTAAAAAATATATTGACCTTTCCATTTCATTATAAAATTAATTTATATTGCTTGTAAGAAAAAAAGTACAAGAGCAGCAATCAACGAAGAAAAACATCTAAATGTGTGAATAAATGTCTTTAAATGTTAGACAAACTAATTTACATATTTTTCTCTAAATTTAGCTAAAAGGCAAAGTACATAATTCCAACTTGGCCTTGAAACACACATACAAAGAGCAACCTTGAACAGAGAAACTCTGATAAAAAAGGAATGGAAAGGCCATATCATACAGTAGGCATGATGAAAAGGACTAGAGAACTTCCCTGTACTGGAAGCACAAATAAGTATATTGTTGACCTTCATTCTGTCTAGATACCATCTGAATTTTAACCCAATCCCCAGGACCATTAAACACTCATCACTCTTCACTCCTACGGCTATGAAAAACAAAGACAAAAACTCAAGTTTATTTTGTAGATCAGACACATCCTTATTTGCAGTAATGATAACTGAAAATGCTAGAGATAGTTTACAGCACACAAAAAAATTTTTATTGCATCAATGCTCATGTATTTGAAAAATATTAAGGTTATTTCATAAGCTAATATATAATTCAGGAAATTATTTTTCTAAAATTTTGGCAAAACTGATTTATATATTTTTTCAAAAAATACTAATAATGCATATTCATTGAACTTGACTCTAAAACTCAGAGGTAATGTAGAATGGACAGTAAGAAAATTGAAAAATCAAGTACCAAAAAGGACAAAGTCTACAAAATGATTTTAGCATCATCAACTTTTCCAAAAATGGAAAAGAAATATTTGACGTTATGTAGGAAAAATCAAGATAACTTTGTTTTGTTTTTAACAGAATCACCAAATTTATACTCAGATTTTGTTTTCTTGATAAACAAATTTCCTTGATTATTTCATAACTGCTTCTGCTTATTTATTTTATACTTAAGCGGGTTCCACTGCATTCTTAAAATAGACTTTTTATGTGACAGGAAAAAATAACTCATCTTTACCAAACATCTACTAAGAACAGCCTCAGTGGTGTGTCCATAGCAATATATCTACAAGATTATCTTGTGTTTTGCAAGAAAGCTCTCCTCCCTTCCCCTCAAAAATTGTGTTGGGTTCTAACTCCTTCCCCACTTCTGACAACCCAAACATTGCTACCAAATGTATCTTTCTAAGGTTCACTGTTAGTTCTGTGCCTTCCTTTCTTAAAGTCATTTAGTGGCTCCCTTATGGAAATACTAGGCACTGTGTTTATTACTTTGAATATATTTTTCTTCAATCTTGTAAGAATTCCACAAACAGACCTCTGTATTTATGTGTTCAGCATGCTTGGATTGAACCAATCATGGATGGAAAGTCATTGAGTAGGAAGAAAAAAAGCATGAAAATATATTTTAAATAATACAAGTAAAAATAATATTATACAATAATTATTTGCACAGCTTTTACATGGTTTTTTGGTATATAACATATAGAAATTAATTAAGTATATAAAAGGAAATGTGTAGGTCTATGCAAATGCTATACCATTTTATATAAGGGGGAGCTGGATCAGATTTTGATATCCACAAAGTGTCCTAGAACCAATCCCAGGTGGGTACTAAGGAGACTGTATTATCTTCATTTTATTGAGAATATAGATTCATCAAGATTGCACAACCTGTAAGTGGCAGAGAAGGATTCCTACCCCAGACTAGCAGATTCTGAAGTCCTTCTTTTTGACTAACTCAAAGCCCTGGCAGCATGTCAGAATACATGTCAGAATTCCTTAAATTTTATCTTCCAAAAGTCTTTCCATAAGCCTTATACTTGGGCAAGATTGGTTTGTCTTCTGTGTAACTCGTAAGTTCAGAGCTATGCCAGTAGTGCATCTCAGTTAATGTCATTAGCTTCCATACAATAACTTTTGTAACCAGAAATGCTTACCATGCAAAAGCATTAAAATATCCCAGCTTTTCCTGTTGGTTACTGTGTGCCAACCATGTTTAAAAGAGAAAGAAAAATTTTCTTCCTGTCTGATATTTTCATCTGTTTTGCAACATTCTTGAAAGATTATTTTAGACTCATCAACTTTCCCAAGAATGGAAATTTTTGCTCAACATTATACACAAAGTTCCTTCCAAGAAGTAGTTATTCTCTGAGAATATTTGTTTAGCATTTTTCTGTTCCCTGAAATGTTATGTTATGCATTCAACATAGGTTGACATTAATCAGATTTAAATATTTCACATATTTTATTTAAAAGTTAGACCAGCCCAGGTTTACCTGAATTTACCTCTAGAAATAAAATTATACTATTGTTTTTACCAAAAATGATTCAAATTAAATATTACAAATTTAGACAAATTGTGACCTTATATCATATTTGAATGTGTTATTATCACATGTGTTAAAAATTCAAAGTTTGGGAAAAGGAGACTCCATGTATCATAGTACAAAATATTGTGTAGTCTTCATTTACATCATATTAACAAAGCAGATTCAAATAAAGACACATAGTGAGTAAATGCAACTGAGAAAACAATGCTCTTATTCTATGTTTAGTACTAAGATAATGATACTGGCTAATATTACAGGAGCATCTACTATGTTCACAGCTTAAATAGATTGTCTCAACTTTAATTCTTATAACACCTCTTACAAGAAGTGTTATTACAACTGTTATTGAATTGCAAGTAAGGAAATTAAAAGAAATAAAATCATAAAGTCTGAAAAAAACCATTAATGAACTGAGGGAGGAAAAGAAATAGTGAAGTCTAACCAAACCTATGGTCAGTTTTATGGGGAAAACACCACACCTATAATTCATACCAATTATTGCAATTCATATCATTAACAACAGATAAGAATCTGAAATGTATTCTACATATACTGCAAAACAATAAGAAAATGGACAGGACATGTATACACATAATCCACAAACCCCTAATCCAAAATAACCAAACAAAATATATACCAGGCTAAAAAAGGAGAAGGAGGAGTGAGAAGACGAGAAGGAAGGTAGTACTTGTAGTAATTTGCATCTCATTTGTAATTTAAAAATGATTCTAATTGAAAGGAAAATACAAATGAAAAGTTTGTCAGAAACAGCCAAGAAGACAGACTTAACAAATATTCGATGAATTCGAAGAACAAAAGGTGAAAGGTGATCTTTTCCAAAGAACTGGAGATGGTAAAATCAGTTTGCAATACATTGAGAAATGAATGTGGAGAAAAGAAATGGAGAAAGAGTGATGACTTTCTTAAGAACACTTAGATGATCTAGGAAGAGGAAAATATAATAATGGCTGAAATAGGATATGATAGAGGAATAATGTCTCCATTTTGTGAGACATTTTGTCCTCAGGTCTCACTTCTTGAGAAATGGAACCACCTTCAGGCAGCCCCACCTTTAACAAAAATTCCCACATTCTAAGAGAGTCCCACCCCTAATGGAGACTCCCATGCATGTGCTAACTTCTTCAAGCTTCCTCTTCTATAAAAACCATGTCTAGCCCAGAGTCAGCACTGCGCCATCTTTACCCGGCCAGTCTGGCAGTTCAAGCCTGCCATTAAACCTTGCTCTTGGACGTGAGACTTTTCTTGTGAGCTTTCTTTGCAAGCGGCATTATTCCTAACATTTTGGTGCCCTGACTCAGATCAGGTATGCTCCCGGCACTGACTTTGCTCTCCTGGCCTCCCCTCCAACCCACTCTCTCTCTCTCTCTCTAAACTCCCATTCCCTTCCTTTGGGATGCCCTCACTGCTCACAGGGAATTTCCTCCACCTCAGTGCACCTCCAATTGCCATCCACCAATTGGTCAATCCTCCCTCAAGGTCCTCTGTTGCTGAGTCCTCTTTGCACCCAGAGCCATGATCTCACTTTCTCATTTCCTCAAAATCCTAGTGCTAGGTCTCAGCTCACTCTCATCGCTCAGGACTGGGTGCCCTAGGACTGTTGGACCCCGATGATGGAGACATCCCTCCCAAGAGTCCCACCTCTGCTCTCTCCAGAGGAACTGATATTTCGGGGACGCCTGTCATATCCTCTCCTTAGTTCAGGCTCACCATGGGAGTTGGACCATCCCAAATTCCCTCAGACCCCCCATTGGGATGTCTCTTGGCTAACTTTGGGCCCCTTTGCCTCACTTCTGATCTTAAGCCCCGAAAGCTCATTTTTCTCTGTAATCAGGCCCAACCCCAATATCCATTAGACAATGCCTCCAAATGGCCACTTAATGGCACTTTTGATCCCAATATTTTAAGGGATTTATACAATTTCTGTGAATGTGTGGGTAAATGGAAGGAAATAGCCCACATCTAATCCTTTTCCTATCTCTGCACCAAACCCTCCCTCTGTACTTCCTGTTCCCCCGTGCAGGTTCTATTTGCCTCTAAGCCAACCAAATCCTCTCCCGAATCTCCTCCTTCCCCATGTAAGCAGATTTCCTTGTGCTGCTTGACCTGCCTGTCTCTTCCCATCTTACTGAAAGACTTTCCCATCATGGTGTCAAGCCAACCACTCCTTGCCAACTCTGGCCTCAAGGCAATTCTGGCTCTGGCTCATGCTCCCTCCCTACAGGCCAAGACCAAGACTGGAGTTTATTCATGTATGCCTCATGCTACGTTGGGGAAGTCCTGATTGATTATGGCATCAGATGCCTGCCTCTCTTTCCCTCCATCTAATGCCCCTTCTGCCTGAGACAGTGACCTGAGAATGGAAGTTTTTGTGTTGCTGAAAGTGTTCCAGTACCAGTCAATGTTCATTAAGGAGATTGGCCTATAGGTCTCTTTTTTTGGAGGTGTCTTTGCCTGGTTTTGGGATAAGTGTAATACTGGTTTCATAAAATGAGTTAGGCAGTTTTCCTTCCCTTTCTATTTCATGGAACAGTTTAAGGAGGGTTGGGATTAGTTCTTCTTTAAAGGTCTGATAGAATTCAGCAGAGAATCCATCAGGTCCTGGACTTTTCTTTTATGGGAAACTCTTGATTGCTGCTTCAATTTCATTTTGTGTTATAGATCTACTTCAGGTGATTAATGTCCTCTTGGTTCAGTTTTGGATGGTCATAAGTAGCTAGAAATCTGTCCATTTCTTCAAGATTTTCAAATTTATTTGAATATACGTTCTCAAAGTAGTCTCTTATGATTTCCTGGACTTCTGTGGTGTTTGTTATTATCTCCCCTTTTGCATTCCTGATTCTACTGATTTGGGTTTTTTGTCTCCTCATTTTAGTCAAGTTTGCCATGGGTCTATTGATCTTGTTTATTTTTTTCAAAGAACCAATTTTTTGTTTCATTAATTCCTTGTATGGTTTTTTTAGGTTTCTATTTCATTGATTTCAGCTCTTATTTTTATTATTTCTCTCCTTCTATTTGTTTTGGGATTTGCTTGTTCTTGTTTTTTCTAGGAGTTTGAGATGTATCATTAGGTCATAGATTGAGATCGTTCAGTCTCTTTGATATGTACACACATGGATATAAATTTTCCTCTCAGGACTGCCTTTGCTGTGTCCCATAGGTTCCTTTAGGTGGTGCTTTCATTTTCATTGCCTTCCAGGAACCCTTTAATTTCCTCTTTTATTTCATCAATGACCCATTGTTCATTCAGCAATGAGTTGTTCAGTTTCCAGCTGTTTGCATGTTTTTTGTCTTTATTTTTGTTGAGTTCTACTTTTACTGCATTGTGATCAGATAGTATGCATGGTATAATTTCTATTTTCTTATATTTCCTGAGGCTTGCTTTGTGCCCTAGGATATGATCTATTTTGGAGAAGGTTCTGTGGGCTGCTGAGAAAAATGTATATTGTGTAGAACTTGGATGAAATGTTCTGTAGACATCAACTAGGTCCATTTGATCTATGGTATGTTTTAGATCTAGGATTTCTTTATTGATTTTTTGTTTGGGTGACCTATCTATTGATGATAGTGAGGTGTTAAAGTCTCCCACTACCACTGTGTTGGAGTTAATATAGGCTTTAAGTCCTTCAGCGTATGTTTGATGAAATTGGGTGCATTGACGTTGGGTGCATATAGGTTGATAGTTGTTATTTCCTTTTGGTGTATTTCGCCTTTTATTAGTATGGAATGTCCTTCTTTATCTCATTTGATCAATGTGGGTTTGAAGTCTACTTTGTCTGAGATAAGTATTTGCTACTCCTGCCTGTTTTCAGGGGCCATTGGTTTCATAAATCTTCTTCCAGCCTTTCATTCTAAGCCTATGCTTATTTCTATCAATGAGATAGGTCTCCTGCAAGCAACAAATTGTTGAACCTTCCTTTTTAATCCAATTTGTCAAAATGGTGCCTTTTGATGGGGGAATTAAGTCCATTAACATTAAGTGTTTGTACTGATAGGTATGTGGTGATTCCTAGCATTTAGTTGTCTTGGTTGTTTGAGGGTTTGATTGTGGGTAGCTAAATTGATGTTACTCTCTACTTTCTTGCTTTTTCTTCTCCTGTTGTTTGGTACTGCCTGTCCTTTCATGGTTATGTTGGGTTTCACTTTCTGTGTGCAGAATTCCCTTGAAGAATCTTTTGTAGTGGTGGCTTTGTGGTCATATATTGTTTTAGTTTCTGCTTATCATGGAAGACTTTTATTGCTCCATCTATTTTGAATGATAGTTTTGCTGGGTAGAGTATCCTGGGGTTGAAGTTATTTTTATTCAGTGCCTGAAAGATCTCACCCCAAGCTCTTCTTGTGTTTAATGTTTCTGTTGAGAAGTTAGCTGTGATTTTGATGGGCTTACCTTTGTATGTTATTTGTTTTTTCTCTCTTACAATCTTCAATATTATTTCTCTAGTCTCTGTACTTGTTGTTTTATTGGTAGTATGCCATGGGGTAGTTCTATTTTGTTAAGGTCTTTTTTGGTGTTCTGGAGGCTTCCTGTACCTATATCGGCATAGTTTTATCTCTATTTGGGAAATTTTTTGTTATTATTTTGTTGAATATATTATGCATTCCTTTTGCTTGCACCTCTTCTCCTTCTTCAATGCCCGTGAATCTCAGGTTTGGTCTTTTGATGGAGTCAGTAAGTTCTTGCATTTTCTTTTCATGGGTCTTGAGTTGTTTAACTAATAGTTCTTCAGTTTTTCCTTTAATTGCCATTTTATCTTTGAGTTCTGAGATTCTGTCTTCTGCTTGTTCTAATCTGCTGGATTGGCCTTCCATTTTGTTTTGTATTTCTGTTTCATTCTTTTTTCTGAGGTTTTCCATATCTTGAGTCCCTTCCTCATTAATATTGTCTATTTTCATCCTGAGTTCATTTATCTCTTTATTTATCATGTTCTTTGTTTCACTTTGGTGTTTATACAGTGCTTCTATAGTTTCTTTTATTTATTCTTGTGCTTTCTCCAATTCTCTATTTTTGTTGTCTTGGAATTTCTTGAGTGGCTCCTGTACATTTTGGTTGACCATATCCAGTATTATCTGTATAAAATTCTCATTTATTATTTGCAGGATTTCTTCTTTCAGGTTGTTCTTTTGGGCGTTATTGGGTTCTTTGGCATAGTTTATCTTCATTTTGTTGGCATCTGGATCTGGGCATCTGTTTTCTTCATTTTCCTCTGGCTCCTATACTAATTTATTACTGGGGGAAAATGGTTTCCCTCTTTTTTCCATCTTTCCATCATTCTCCTTGCTACTGTTACTATCCTTGTACTGTGTGTAATTCAGTATTGTCTAGCTTGTAATAGTAACAATGATGATATCTAGAATGGAAGGGTGAGAGGAGAGGGAAAGTAAAGAAGGTAAAGAAAATGGGAAACAAAACAAAACAAAACAAAACAAAAAACAGAGCTGAAGAAATAACCAGGGAAAGATCATGTACTAATCAACAGTGAGCTAAACAGGCATTAGTGAGACAGAGAGAGGATAAAAAAAAATTCTCAAGTTCAAATGCAATAAAGTTTCAGTCTTAATAGTTTTGCTGTTAGTCCTTCTGCATCCAGTCCTGGTGTTGGTGTCTGAGTAGTAATTCTGTCATTGTCTCATCAAAGGGGAAAAAACAAAATCCCAAGTTCAAATGCAATGCAGTTTCAGTCTAGGGAACAACATTTCACAGTGGTTCTGCTGGCTAATGCCCATCCTAATGTCTATGTTTCTTCCTCTCCCATTCTTAAGCTTCCTCCCTTGTATCATACCTCATGTCTGCTATTGCTAATCAAAAGTTTAACCAGTTGTACCTCCAAGGATATCAACCTCTCCAAAACCATCCAGAAGGCTGTTGTGAGGATCCCTACCAGGATACCACAGGAGTCTGAGGATCTTGCCCCATACAACACCCCCTGCCAGCAAGAAACAGCTAAGAGGCCGATGCTTCACCCCAATTCCTGATCCTCAGCCCCAACCCGCATTATTATTAAAGAAAAAATAGGGAAATGATAGAACAATAATGTCACCATTTTCTGAATCAGCGACCATTTTATCCTCAGGACTCACTTCTTTGCCTCGTTGATTGCTGACTTGTGCCACCACAACTAGAGACTCCCTTATACACACTAACTTTCTCAAACTGCCTCTTCTATAAAAGCCACACCTAGCCCAGAGTCAATGCTGCATCATTTTTCCCCCAGCCATTAAACCTTGCTCTTGGATGTGAGACTTTTCTTGTGAGCTTTCTTTGCAAGTGGCATTTTTCCTAACAGGATATATGCTCAAAGTAAAGTGGATTCATTTGATTGTCTTATTGTGGCTGAACACCAAGCTTGCTATTGAGCTAAGAAAAAAGTCCTGACTCTCCCCCAAAACAAGAAATATCTTTCAAGTACGAAAGAAGAGAAATGACAGCATAATGCTCTTGCAAAAGTAAACAATTGCACCAAAACAAAGTTTTACCTTGAGCAAAAGAGTAAACTGAATATCTTAGTTTCTTAGTTTTTAAATTCATACATTCAGAAGGACACTGGGCATGCACAAATTTGAGGGTATTCAATAAAAGAGCAAAATAAGAATAAGAGACTATAACATTAGGTTTAGAATGATCAAATGTCATCTGCACCCTTATTTTATTCATGCAAATATACAGATTAGATAAGCTATATTAAACATGAATCATCATATACTTGAGGATCTCATAGTCCACCAGGAATATTAAGACATAATCATTATAACTAAAGCACAATTTTCCCTTCTTTCTCAACATACACATATTATTTTGTTCTTTTCTCTTTTCATTTTGTAAGAGCACATAATATTCTATGATCCTTTTCTTGACACTTCTCTAAAGAAGGGACATATGAAAGCAGGGATATTTACCAAAGTACCAAGATTAAGAGCAAGTTTCTTTTTTTTTTTTTTCATTTTTCTTTTATTATTCATATGTGCATACAAGGCTTGGTTCATTTCTCCCCCCTGCCCCCACCCCCTCCCTTACCACCCACTCCACCCCCTCCCTCTCCCCCCCTCAATACCCAGCAGAAACTATTTTGCCCTTATTTCTAATTTTGTTGTAGAGAGAGTATAAGCAATAATAGGAAGGAACAAGGGTTTTTGCTGGTTGAGATAAGGATAGCTATACAGGGCATTGACTCACATTGATTTCCTGTGTGTGGGTGTTACCTTCTAGGTTAATTCTTTTTGATCTAACCTTTTCTCTAGTACCTGTTCCCCTTTTCCTATTGGCCTCAGTTGCTTTAAGGTATCTGCTTTAGTTTTCTCTGCATTAAGGGCAACAAATGCTAGCTAGTTTTTTAGGTGTCTTACCTATCCTCACCCCTTCCTTGTGTGAAGAGCAAGTTTCTTGCCACAGTTTAGCACTGGCCCTATAGCCACTCATCAAAGACTGTGGAATAGTTTTAACTAAATGCATGAGTTTGGTGAGGTGGAGGATAAAACAATAGAATCATTCTACTTCTCCTCCTATAATCAAAATCACTTCTCCTTAAGGAAAAGCATTACCCCCATTCCCTAATGTGAAATGTTATAACACTTGTCAAACTGCCAAAATAGTTTAAAGATGAGAAAAGTTCAATCTTATCAATCATTTCTTAAAATCTGCTTCTTGAATATGTAACATGAAAAGTTATGACTAAAGAAGGTAAAAGTATGAATTCTATATTCTTCACCTATGCTTCTGTCTATTTTGATAAAAAATAAACTGATTAAAACTTTCATCTTTTAAATGTATTTGAAAATATTCTAGAAAACAATGATAGACAGTCAATATTTATTTTAAATGTAGCCTGTGAGTTTCATTAATAAGTATGGAGAAGAATGAAATTATTATCAATTATGATGAGAAAAATATTATTTTCTAGTATAGCAATAGTTTCCATATATGTTGCTAAAATAAGCAAATGTTACACATTTTCTTTTTATTTTAATTTCACAGAATTAAAATCATTTTTCCAACCTCCAAAGAGATTATAATATATCTAAGGTTACTACAACTTTTTTCCCATATTTAATTCTGTTTCTTTCTGAAGAATAAGCATTGTTCATTCAATTAACTTCATTTTATGGTTGGCATATTACATGGAATCACCGAAGCAGAAGAAAATGTATGACGCATGTGTGGGAGTTGTTAGTAGCAGTGGAAAGGAAACCAAGAGCACACAGTCCTCAGCCACGCCAAATCATTTGCTCTCTTATTCTTATAAGAATGACTTCAACATTCCATTAATAATTTTCTTTTTAAGCACTTTAGGAAAGACAGGGTGTCTTCTGGACTATGCAGTAACAAAGTGTGCAAATTCACTTGGCTGCTTAGAGTGACAATTTGAATTTCCTTAATATATAGTTACTTTCTCTGAAATTAATTAACAATCCAGCAGCTATGGGAATCATAAATTATTCATACTTACTATACCAATGAACATTAATCAATTATAAAGAGATACAGAAATTAAAACCAAAAGAAAACAGTCAACTGTACCCTTTTAATATTGAGACTGTGCTAACCCAGTCTCTTTAAATATATTTGACTTGTATAATTACATCAATATGCACAGCTACACTTCCTACCTAAGTTTGCAACAAAATAACCAATTTATGAGTGTATATATGCTGTCAACTCTTAACAAGCAATACTCGTCACAATTCTGTGGTCTTTGACTAAAAGGGC
Organism: Castor canadensis; assembly: GCF_047511655.1. Taxonomy (NCBI): domain Eukaryota; kingdom Metazoa; phylum Chordata; class Mammalia; order Rodentia; family Castoridae; genus Castor; species Castor canadensis. The sequence goes on along the minus strand of NC_133388.1, from coordinate 140,192,149 downwards.
TTATTAGAGTTCTTTCAAATGATTATCCCTTATCAAATATTTAATACTAAATCTCCTGGCTTCCTAAGGAATTTGAAGCACACTGAAAATCATGTTAATATTTTTTGAATGGCAATAACTTTATACTAAAACACAGAAAATTATAACTAATCAGACAAGCCAAAACAGCTGTCTGGACAATAGTCCAGTCAGTCAGTTGTGACACAGTGCTATTAACAGAGATACAGGTTAAGCAAGAAACTCATGACTCGCGATTATCAAATGAGAAATTTATCACCAATACATAAAGTTTCTAAATTATGCAAGCACCCATTCTGGTTAATTCACTGACAATTAGTAAGAGAAAGAGTTACATGTCCAAGTTTGATTTTTTTAAGCAGGAAGCAACAGAATAATAAGAGTATATTAATAGCAAGCAGGGACTTAAATGGGAGGGTGGAATTAATAGAATAAGAATATTGGAATAGCCATTTGGTTATAGCTATCAATCAAATGTTATAGTCAAGTGTTACCTGGAAATTGGGTTGAACTGTTTTTCAAATGATGTTGTTCAGAAATAATGAGCTTGTTTCTCAGCCCCCATAAGAGCAGGAAAGGGCCATTGACAAGTATCATTGAATAGCTCATGTCAATGTTTCTTCAAATCTAAAGAAAATGGACAACTTAAATTTATAATGTGGCAAATGAAAACCAAGTATGTTCTGTTATTCCTGACTCTTTAGGGGTATTTCTTTTTTTTTGTTAATTTTTATTTTATTCATATGTGCATACAATGTTTGGGTCATTTCTCCCCTCTTCCCCCACTCCCTCCCTTACCCCCTCACTCCCTCCCTTACCCCTGTTTACCCCTCGCTCCCTCACTACCCAGAAGAAACTATTTTGCCCTTATCTCTAATTTTGTTGAAGAGAAAGTATAAGCAATAATGGGAAGGATCAAGGCTTTTTGCTAGTTGAGATAAGGATAGCTATACAGGGAGTTGACACACATTGATTTCCTGTGCATATGTGTTACCTTCTAAGTCAATTCTTCTTGAACTAACCTTTTCTCTAGTTTCTGGTCCCCTTCTCCTATTGGCCTCAGTTGCTTTAAAGTATCTGCTTTAGTTTCTCTGTGTTGAGGGCAACAAATGATACCTAGTTTTTTAGGTGTCTTACCTATCCTCATACCTCCCTTGTGTGCTCTTGCTTTATCATGTGATCAAAGTCCAATCCCCTTGTTGCATTTGCCCTTGATCTAATGTCCGCATATGAGGGAGAACATAGATTTTTGGTCTTTTGGGCCAGGCTAACCTCACTCAGAATGATGTTCTCCAATTCCATCCATTTACCTACAAATGATAACATTTTGTTCTTCTTCATGGCTACATAAAATTCCATTGTTTATAAATACCACACTTTCTTAATCCATTCATCGGTGCTGGGGCATCTTGGCTGTTTCCATAACTTGGCTATTGTGAATAGTGCTGCAATAAACATGGGTGTGCAGGTGCCTCTGGAGTAAGTATCCTCCAAATATTTTTTCAGAGTGGTTGTACTGGTTTACATTCCCACCAGCACTGTAAAAGGGTTCCTTTTTCCCCACATCCTCGCCAACACCTGTTGTTAGAGGTGTTGCTAATGATGGCTATTCTAACAGGGGTGAGGTGGAATCTTAGCATGGTTTTAATTTGCATTTCCTTTATTGCTAGAGATGGTGAGCATTTTTTCATGTGTTTTTTGGCCATTTGAATTTCTTCTTTTGAGAAAGTTCTGTTTAGTTCACTTGCCCATTTCTTTATTGGTTCATTAATTTTGGGAGAATTTAGTTTTTTAAGTTCCCTATATATTCTGGTTATCAGTCCTTTGTCTGATGTGTAGCTGGCAAAAATTTTCGCCCACTCTGTGGGTGGTCTCTCCAGTTTTCCCAGCAGTTTTTGTTGAAGAGGCTGTCTTTTCTCTATCGTATATTTTTAGCGCCATTGTCAAAGACAAGTTGGTTGTAGTTGTGTGGCTTCATATCTGGGTCCTCTATTCTGTTCCACTGGTCTTCATGTCTGTTTTTGTGCCAGTATCATGCTGTTTTTATTGTTGTTGCTTTGTAATATAGTTTGAAGTTGGGTATCGTGATACCTCCTGCATTGTTCTTTTGACTGAGTATTGCCTTGGCTATTCGTGGCCTCTTGTGTTTCCATATATATTTAACTGTAGATTTTTCAATCTCTTTAATGAATGTCATTGGAATTTTGATAGGAATTGTATTAAACATGTAGATTACTTTGGGGAATATAGACATTTTTACTAAGTTGATTCTACCAATCCATGAGCATGGGAGATCTCTCCACTTTCTATATCCTTCCTCAATCTCTTTCTTCAGAAGTTTATAGTTTTCCTTGTAGAGGTCGTTTGCATCCTTTGTTAAGTTTACACCTAGGTATTTGATTTTTTTGAGGCTATTATAAATGGAATTGTTTTCATATATTCTTTCTCAGTTTGTTCACTATTAGTGTATAGAAATGTTAAGGATTTTTCTATGTTGATTTTATATCCTGCTATCTTGCTATAGCTATTGATGGTGTCTAGGAGCTTTTGAGTAGAGTTTTTTGGGTCTTTAAGGTATAATGGTATTTCTTTTAATTTTCTGTACTCTTGAGAATTAATAAGCAATATGACATCTATTTCTTAATTTGATGTGGTATGTGGTGAGCTCACAGATATGCCAAAAACATATTCAGAAAATCATCAATGGGGATAAAGAACCTTTCACTATCTTGGGTAGGAAGGAACCTTTCTTGGAACTCAGAAAATTCATAACTAACAGCAGTTACCATTCAGCAGGCAGAAGACCACAAAACTTTGAAAACTCACATGTCCCATATGAAAAATCACAATTTACATGTCAGTCTTTTCTTACAAAATCAACCAAGACATTCAGAGTTTCTAAACCACACTAGTAGAATGCTAAGAGCTATGAGGAATATAGAAAAAAATCAAATAACATAACTTTAATGTAAAGATCTTGCAATTTAACTAATATTTCTATTAGTACAAAATAATAATATTCTACAAGATGATGTTATATGCCATAAAAGATGCTATACTAAAAGTGTTGCTACTGAAGTAAAAATAAGGTAGATTTCTTTAACTACCAAGAGAGTAGTCACACCTTGTTATAAGAGTGGAATTTCAGATCCCAACCTGGAACTAATGAATCTGAACCAACATTTTTGCAGGTACCCACATCTTGTGATTTACATGCATATCCTTATTTGAGAAGTCCTGTCTTTTACCTTTTCATAGGAAGAACAGTACTTAAATCAGTGGCTAAACTAATGGGTAAAGATGGGTGGAGACAAAGGAATTCTAGACAAGTAGTCAAGAAAGAACAAAAATGTAGTATAAGACATTCTGAAATGTGGTCAGGGAGGGAAGAGTTTAGCTTGCTATTTTTAATAGTGTAAATATTTTATTCACATAGTGGATAGTGGCAAAAGTTAAGCCTTGAAATGTTGAAAGGGTCTGGATAAGAGAAAGACTGAAGGTTAAGTTGAGGAGAAACACCAGGTGATATAAACATATGAGTGATTTTGTAATAAATATGATTCACTGTTCAGGTTCTTCCCTTCAACAATGAAAAGGCCACCCTCTAGCTGCTGAGAACAATGCTACTGATGCCTCAGTTGAATCTGTCTCTAAAAACTGCCCTTAGTATTTGCGTCAGTCAACTTCACACCTTCTTCTTGGAAGCAGCCCACATTCAACAACTTATTGATGCAGCGTTACAAAGGCCTGGCCTCCTGGTCTTGGTTGGAGACTTGGAACCACAACCAGCCAACCAACTTCCTTACAGCTCAGCAGATGGGAACCCAGAAAGATTATGTGGTATAAATGCATCTCCTGTTCTGTCTTTACTCAGTGCTGCTCTTCTAATGCCATTATATGTATTGTGGCAAGAGAGATTCCCAATAATTTTTCTGCACACAATTTTCATTTCAGAGTCTATTTTCAGAAGTCCTAATCCAATACCACTTTTCTCAAAAATTTATAGCATGTCTAAACTTATTTCAATATGTAATTCATTCTGGGATTATTGGTGTACATTTTGAGTACAACAATAATATATACACTTCTTATAGCTTAAGAATCTGTTGTACCCTTTAAAAGAAACACTAACAAAAACACAGATTGGAGTGCAAGAGCATTTACCTCATGCTTTATTAATGAACAGAATTCTTTCTTTGAAATTCATTTACATTAAATTTTGAGTAATGTATGTGAGAAGCAAATGAGAAATTTGGGGAAGCATCAATAAGTGAAGAAGTACCTATTTCTAGGAACTTTTTCATCCCAGAGCATCATCCACATCTTCTCTCTCATGTATCCTCATTACAGCACTTGAAACATAGGAGATACTCAAGAAATGTCAGTTGACATAATGACTAAATGAATCACAGCATTTATATAGTACATTGCAACTCACAGAAGTACTTAGCATCCTTCATTTAATTTTCCTACTAGCATGTAGTTAACAACATTGGTTCTAAGAGCAAGCAAAACACACAAAACCTCTACATTTTCAAAAAGATAAATTCCCAGGCTCGCTCCAGACTTCCTGAATTAGAATCTGTGTGAGTTTTTATTACTTCTCAAACTTAAATGTGGTACTCCCTTCTAACATGTTCCCAAGTAATGCCAATGATCAGTGGTCCATACTACAAGGAATGAGATATAGAGTTAAAGCAGTGACTCTATCTTGTACAAAACTCTCAGAAGATTCTGTGTAGTTACTCAGATTTCTTCTTCAAAGTTTGTTGATGTTCTACTCCTAATGACTGTGACTGAGTTAGTTAAGGGCAAAGTCTGGAAACTGACTTTTTCCTAATTTGTAGATTAAGAACCATTGATACAGGTCGTTATCAAGAAAGTATACTCAAAAGTGGCAGAATTAGTACTACAACTTGATCTCAATCTAGTGCCTAAGTGTTTTTCAAAACCCCATACTACCTCCCTAGGGACAAAATAGAATTTTTGAATGGCTGAATCGCAGTCATCTGAAATATACGAGTACAGCCCTAGCAATCATCTGAAATATGTAATAAGTACTACTCCCCAACTTTCTAAAACTTGCATAGCGAAGGGCAGATACTTGAATCAGAAAACTTAATTACTCTTGGGATTCACTGGTAATCTCTTTGGGTCTTTAAAAAATCCTTCCCCAGGGATTCCAGAAAAGTCTTCCACACACTCTCTGAGCAATCATTGAATTGTATCTGGAAACTGCACCTTTTCAACATGATGCCCCCAATTCCCCATCAAAATTCTTTCTAATGTGAGTACTAGGAAAATAACTCTCTCGTACTAAATAAAAATTTATTCTGCTGTTGGAGTGCAACTCACAAATACTTCTCTGAAAAATTAGTCACCTGTCATGATGAGTGAGAAATATAGGCATACTCATCCACATGTGCATGATATTAGTTTTTCAACATCACATAGCAGGCGGTAAAGCGCAAAAATTTCAACTGAGGCCTTAGCCACTGGATGCCGCTGATGTGTCTGGAGGCCTGGGAAGTGAATTCTACAGAACTATAAAGGCTTACATCTTGGAAAATAAAATGCTGTTACTATGGTGACCAGCTGAGATTATGGATAATGAGAGTACCATATTTTCCACTCTCTGAGGAGCTATTGTTCTGCACATATTGCTCTATGCTGAACACTACTGACCTTCAAAATGTATCAAAATCATTGGTACTTTCCTTTATAAAATAAGGGGTATTCATTCAGTACTTTTGTGTGAGTGAGAAGCTGTACACATCAGTTATTCACATATATACACATTGACACATTTGAAACAGAGCCATTATTTGGTGCATTTTTGTTACTTAGGTACAGAGAAGTGACTGAGGATCTTAACAATACATGATGTCATAATTTTTACAACTTCATGTGATACACTACTCTTTAAAGTTCTCCCTCTACCAAGCTACAAGAATTGAAAGAACGAGCTCAATATATGCCATCTCTATAATCATGTTAAATATCTAGCTAAGAATAATTGCATACTAGGGTGTGTTTTCAGTGGGACAGACATACAAGAAATTTCTGGTTTAATTAGAGAAAATCATGAGACACAAGTGCTTTTCTTCTAAAGCTAGTAATGGGTATGAAAAGAGAGTCATAGGGAAATAAAAATCTTTTACATAAAACAGTTTAGAACTCTGAATGTGATCAAAGTACATTATATACATTTATGAAAATTTCATAATAAAACCCATTAAAACAGTTTAGAATAGATGCTAAAAGATGGTAAAAGGATAAATTACAGTATATCTATTGTTTACTACCTAGTTGATTTTTAATTAATATATTTTTGAGGTGATACTGGCATTCAAATTCAGGGTGTCACACTTGCTAGGCAGGAGCTCTACCACGTTAGCCATGCCTTCACACCTCAATGAGTTTTTAACTTACTATCTCCACAGGAAATTTATAAAATTAAGGTTCATTATTATATATTTTTAGAAAATTAAATGCGAAATTTTCAATGGATATTGTGGTGTTCTACAAGACTGTATCACAAAAATATATTCCCCCAAAATAATTGCTTGAACTTGCCCAAAGAAATAAAAATTAATTAATACATCTCAAATTTAAAAAAGGGAAGAATTAATGAGCAGATTTGTCATGTCATGAATTGAAAGAGTAATAAATATGTCAGTTTTCACAATATATGATAGGTATTCATTACCCTAGAACACTATAACTAGTCATTCTTTTCAAAAACTATTCCTGCTAAAACCTGAAGTGAATTTGATATGCCATTTCCTTGGACCTAGTCTCCAATGGCATTAAATGATTCACTGAAATCATAAAGCGCTATACAGTTTCTTAACAGTAGTTGCAAGAGCAGTGGAGGAAGTGAATTTAAGTACGATATATTTGATACATTATAAGAACCATTGTAAATGCTACAATGTAGCCCTACCCAGCAGGACAATAACAATAATAATAATTAACAGAAACAGTTGTTCCATTTTCTAAAAGCAAATGGAAGGTGGAGCTGACAAGAATATTTGGAAATGTCAAGGGACATCATTAGAATACTAACCTGTTATTTGAGTATAGTTTTCTAAACTATAGGAAATTCTGAATGTACAAGTTTGCAGCCACCCCTATATAGCTATCACTTCCATGAAAATGTAATGAAGATATTCAGGGGCTACAAACAATGGTTTTGAATAACCCCCAGTGTGTTTCACTCACTGCTTAATTTCTGGAACTGTGATAACAAAGCACCACAAAGGTAGGTTTCTGAAAGCAGTAGAAATGTATTATCTCACAATCCTGAAAGTTTGAAGTCTAAGATCATGTGTTGGTAGGACCACGGTTTCTCTAAAACTCATAGTAGAATCTTTCCATGCCTCTTGGGAGCTTCTCACAGTTGGCTGAAGTGTAATCACTGACTTCATTATCGCATAGCATTCTCCTTGTCTGTCTGTCTGTCTTTGCATAAATATCTTATAAGGATACCAGTCATGGTATAGTAAAGGTCTTTCCTACTCCAGCATGATCTCATCTTAAATAGTTACATCTGCAAAGACCCTATTTTCAAGTAAAGCACATTCTAAGGTATTGGGAGTTAGAATTTCAATATATTTTTTCTGCATAATTCAACTGATATCACAGTCAACAATACAAAAACTTAATAGATCATCAAATTTATGAAGTTGTTACTCCTCCCTTCTCTTTGATTGCAAAAATTTATAGGAGGACATGAAATTTAAAATACCTATCATCCACTTTATGATGACATACGGTCCGCATTAAAAATGAGTTCCAATGAAAAAAAAGGCAAATGGACCAACAGCCCAAGGAATACAAAGGATTGTCAATGAGCTCCGCTGACATTCATCTATATTTAGGCAGAATTATACCCAAGTCATGTAATCTTAAAAGTCATATTGACATTTTTCCCAGTTGTCACTGGCAACTAAACAATTACCCTATGTGTGTTGATATCCATGACATGGAAAATATTTTGAGGAAATGTCTGATTAACATAACAAACTTCTACCACTGTCATATGTTTCATATAGTTACATAAATGAAAAAAAATGGAATCGTTTGCAGTTTCATAAATATTCAGATTAACCATAAAAACTCCCAGCACTTTAAGCTACCCAAAGATATTCTAATTGTATTTAAGCAATGTAACTTTTTTAAGCTTTCAACATGTAATCCTTTCAGATTCTCTTCTAACACTGCAAAGGGAACACAATTAACATCCAGAATTTCAAAAGATAAAAAATGTGTTCACTCATCCATTAATCTATTCATCATTTCATCCCCATCCATGAAGAAGTAAAAAATTCCTTGCATTATGATAAGTAAGGACTATGTAAGTCCAGGCCCGGCAAGGAAATGAGGAAACAGCAGTATGTGTGCTAAATGTTAACTAGACTATCAAGCCTGACCGAATACATACTAAATACCACATATAAATTTAAAGAAGAATGCAAAGGGTATTGAAAAATACATATTCTGTAAATTACATTTTGATTAGTTCACTCAGCACTGATACTAATGTAATTTTCTTTTGATTGTCAAGGAAAGCTTTGGATTGCTATTGCAAGTGTTTATATGAAGAAAGAAATACGCAGCCTGTTGGTAATCACCTATCCATCTTGCCAAACCACAAATTAAACATACTCAACACTAAACCTATCATCTTCATTCTGTTACTATACCTTTTTGTATGTCACTGATTTATCTTGCTGATGCCATCACTTTTCCATCAACCAGACTCAAAAATCAATCTTTTCTCCTTTATTCAAATATTTCCTTTAAAAGGTTTCTCATTCACTTACTCATTTTGGCTCCACAATGTTTTTCTCTTTATTTCCATAGACACCACTCTCATTACTTCTCTTAGAACACTGGCTTTCTTTCTTTTCTTTTTCTATTCCTTTATTGTTGTGCTGCATGGGGGTACATTGTGGCATTTGCAAAGATTCTTTCAAAGTATCAGTTATATAATACTTGGATTCACTCATACCACCACTCTCCTTTATCCTACCCTTCCCCCATTCCTGGAACAGTTTCAGCAGGTATCATTTTTGCATTTACATACATGTGTACACATTTTTTTGCACTGTATTTACTCTCCTAACCCCTTTCCCCACCACCTTCCCCCTCCTACTAATTCCAGCCCTCCCCCTCCCCCTGCAGGCCTGTTCTGCTCTCCTGTTCTCTGATTTTGTAGAAGAAAAAAGAAAAAAATAATATTTTTGCTTGTTGGGATAAAGATAGCTATAAAAGGAGTTTCCTTGTGATATTTTCATGTATAAGTGTATTATAATCCAAATTGGTTTATCTCCTCTAATTTTCTTCATTCTACCTTAATCCCTTTCTTATGGTGGTTTCAGTCAGTTTAAGATTCCATATTCATTCTTATATCAAGAATATAGAGAGCTTATCAACCATATTCAACTTCTTAGTTTCTTTCTTTTACCCTGCCCCTCCCGTACATGATCTCCCTTTAGTATTACCAGTGTTTCATAATATTTCTGGATTAGTATTAGGTCTATATTGCATGTGTGAGAGAGAACATGTGGCTTTTGGCCTTCTGAGCTTGACTAACTACACCTAAGTTGATGTTCTCCAGTTCCATCCATTTACCTGAAAATGACAAAATTTCATTCTTCTTTGTGGCTGAGTAAAATTAAATTGTGTACAAATATCACATTTTCTTAATCCACTCATCAGTAGTGGGGCATCTTGGCTGTTTCCATAGCTTGCCTACTGTGAATAGTGCTGCAATCAACATGGGTGTGCAGGTGCCTTTGTTGTAAACTGTTTCACATTACTTCAGGTATGTCCCTAGGAGTAGTACTGCTAGATCATATGCAGGTCTATTTTTAGGGTTTTGAGGAGACTCCATACTCTTTGCCATAGTGGTTATGCTAGCTTGCATTCCCACCAGCAGGGTATCATAGTACCTTTTTTCCTTCATCCTCACCAACATTTTTTGTTCTTGGTGTTCTTGATGGTAGCTATTCTAATAGGAGTGAGGTAGAATCTTAATGGGGTTTTGATTTGCATTTCCTTTATGGCCAGGAATGGTGAGCATTTTTTTAATGTGTTCTTTTAGTCATTTGGACTTCTTCCTTTGAAAAGGCTCTGTTCAGACTGTTTGCCCATTTCTTCATTGGGTCATTGATTTTGGAGGAGTTTAGGTTTTGAGCATTCTATATGTTCTGATTATTGGTCCTTTGTGTGAGGTATAGTTGGCAAAGATTTTCTCCCATTCTGTGGGTAGCTTCTTTACTTTAGAAACCATTTCCTTTGTTGGGCATAAAATTTTTCATTGCATGTTATCCTATTTGTCTATTCATTCCCTTACTTGCCGAGACAATTGAGTCCTGCTGAGGAAGTCATTGCCTATGCCTATTGCTTCCAGTGTATGCCCTGATCTTTTCTGCACTAGCTTCAAGGTTTTAGGTTTCATATTAAGCTACTTAGTCCACTTTGAGTTGACTCTTGCACAGGGTGAGGGACATGGATCTACTTTCAGTTTTCTGTGGGTAGATATTCAATTTTCCCAGCAACATTTGTTGAAGAGACTCTACATTGTATGTTTTTGGCACCTTTGTCAAAAATTAGGTGGGCATAGCTTCAGGGATTCATATCTGGGTCTTCTATTTTATTCCACTGGTATTCATATCTGTTTTTGTGCCAATTCCATGCTGTTTTTATTGCTATGGCTCTGTAGTATTGTTTGAAGTTGGGTGTTGTGATACCTCCAGCATTGTTCTTTTTGCTCAGTATTTCCTCCACTATTTGTAGTCTTTTGTGCTTCCAAATGAAATTTAGGGTTGATTTTTCAACCTCTGTAAGATCTCAACTAAACAAGCTAATGCTGCATCTCAAATGCCTAGAAAAAGAAGAACAAGCTAAATGCAAAACAAGCAGAAGGAGCAAAATAATAGAAATATGGGCCCAACTCAAAGAAATAGAAATGCAAAAACCATACAAAGAATTAACAAAACAAAAAGCTGATTCTTTGAAAAAATAAACAAGATTGACAAATACCTGACAAACCTGACTAAAATGAGGAAGGAAAAAATCCATATTAATAATACTAGAAACAAAAAGGTAGAGATAACAACAAACATCAAGGCAATCCAGGGAATCATTGGGGACTTCAATGAAAACCTATACTCAAATAAATAGGAAAATCTAGAAGAAACAGACAAATTTCTATATATATGTAACATCCAAAATTGAACCAAGAGGATATTAATCACCTAAACACTTCTAAAACATGCAATGATATTGAAGCAGCAATTAAGAGTCTCACAAAAAAGAAAAGTCCAGAACCTGATGATTCTCTGTTGAAGTCTACCAGACCTTTGAAGAACTAATACCAACACTCCTTAAACTTTTCCACTAGTAGAGAGGGAAGGAACACTGCCTAACTCATTCTGTGAATCCAGTATTACACTCATCCCCAAGCCAGACAAGGACACATCCTAAAAGGAGAACTACAGGTCAATCTCTTTAATGAACATTGATACAAAAGTTCCTCAATAAAATAATGGCAAACTGAATCCAACAACTTATCAGAAAGATCAATCACCATGACCAAGTCAACTTAATCTCAGGAATTCAAGGATGGTTTGACATACACAAATCAATAAATGTAATACAGCACATTAACAGAAGCAAAAGCAAAAACCACTTGATCATCTCAATATATGCAGAAAAAACTTTTGTTAAAATTCCACATCCTTTCATGATAAAAGCTCTGATGAATCTAGGAATAGAAGGAATGTACCTCAACATAATAAAGGTATTTATGACAAACCTATAGCATCATGCTTAGTGAGAAAAAATTGAAAGCATTTCCTCTAAAGTCAGGAAAGAGACAAGTGAATCCACTATCTCCACTCCTATTCAACATAGCTTTGGAATTCCTTGCCAGAGCAATAAACCAGGAAGAAGAAATAAAAGGAATACAAATAGGTAAGAAAGAAGTCAAACTATCTCTATTCTCAGACCACATGATGTTATACCTCAAGACCTGAAAAGTTCCACCAAAAAACTCCTACATACCATAAACAACTTTAGCAATTTAGCAGGATACAAAAGCAACTTATAAAAATCCATAGCCTTTCTATACACCAACAATGAACACATTGAGAAAAGATATAGGAAAATAATTCCAATTACAATAGGCTCAAAAAAATCAAATACCTAGGAATAAACTTAACAAAGGATGTGAATGACCTCTACAGTGAAAACTATAAACAACTGGAGAAAGAAATCAAAGACTACAGAAGGTAGAAAGATCTCCCATGCTCATGGATTGGTAGAATCAACATAGTAATAAATGGCTATGCTATCAAAAGCAATCTACATGTTCAACACAATTCCCATCAAAATCCCAATGGCATTCATCACAGAACACTGGCTTTCTAAATGCATTTCTGGCACATTTATTTCATTAAAGCACAAATCTGATCATGACACCCCCTTAAATAAAAATCTTCTCTTTCTCTGAGCCAGTAGATAAAGCTCTTTGTCATTCATTTTTCCATAATTGGTCTACTATCTCCCTTTCCTGTCTTTTCAATGCTAATCATGTCCAGAACACTATTTTCAAACTAAAATACCTACTGTTAACTTGGGCATTCCCAACCCATGATGTCACTTTCCCTGATTCCTCAGTGAGAATGTATTATCTCATAGCCAAATTCTATTATTCAATCATAAAAATTGCTATTTTCATTAGTCATGTGAAATGAGCAACTGAATTGATTTGTTGCAATTAAATGATATACTTCCAAATCTTTCAAATTCCATACCATAACATATCAAAAATATAGTAAAATACATACAATCTTTTCAAGATTTCATAGATTGAGTATTATTTGCATATTTAATGATTCCATTATTATAGAGAAAAGTATGAATATAGATTTTAATATTTTTAAAACTACCTAATATTTTCCTCTTTGCATGAGATAAATTACAGAAATTCATATTCTCTCTATCTATAGAGAGTTAAATCACAGAGTAAAACAAGACTCACTAACAATTACATTCCCAGTTATTATTCTGTTCACAGAACTATATGTCAGTAGCCCACATAATATTTTTATATTTAACATGTTTGCTGTAATCACAAAGCAAATTTATGAGTGGGGTGAAATAAAGGGAAAAATTAAACCTCCAGTTATACACTGTTAAGGATTTTTATAGTTTAACTTGGGCACAATTGGAATTATTGTTATTTTTAAAATATTTTCACAATTAAATCTAAGCATAAAATTAAAATATACTTATTTCTTTTTTAGTATTATTCTTACAAATTAATAAGGTTATTAATTGTTTTCCTCAATAGTAGATTTGAACTAGTGCTGCTAGGGAAGTGCTCTACATCTTGAGGCATGCTTCCAGCCCTTTATAGTCTGGTTATTTTTGAGATAGGGTTTCATTTTGCCAGGACACGGCCTGGACTGTGATCCTCCCACAGTATTTATGCTTTCCACAGTAGCTGATATGGCAGGTGTGTGCCACCACACCCAGTTTTTTCTGTTGATACCAGGTCTTGAGATCTTTTTATCCAGGCTTGCCTAGAACCAGTCTTCTGAATTTCACTGTGCTGAATAGCTAGGATTATAGGCTTGAGCCACTGGTGCCCTAGATCTTGTTTTTTGCTTTTAACATTTGTGCTACTGGAATTTGAACTCAGTGCCTAGTGCTTGTTGGGCAAGTGCTCTAACACTTGAGCCACACCTCTTGCCCTCTTGTTTTGTTTTCAATAATATTAGAAACTCTAAAGAAGTCCATCAATTAAAGATGCTAATTTGGTAACTAATTTTGTTTGATGAAGTTATAGTCACATCTTAAAACATTTTGTCCTTTGGCATTTTTGACATGACATCATAGAAAAAATCCCAGGATTTTCTTTGAAAAAATGTTTGAGAGTTCTAGTCAACAGCAAATAAATGTCCTTTGAAATGTTTCCATATCCAAATAAATAGTATTGATTGGTAAAATATAAAAAAAGAAAAAAAAATTCACTGAATTCAAAAGTAAGACAGAAAATTCTGGAAACCAGAGTCCCAACAGGGCTCAGGCAGAAGCTCAGAGTAGCCAATCACAGTATAAAAACAGACAATAATTCAAAAAAGTCAGCCCAGAAACAGAGCCACTTCTGAACAGAAATTAGATATGTGATTTAAGATGGCCACACATGCCAGTACCTTCAGGAATGAATGCTCCACATTGTACCCTCTGTCTTGGTGTTTTGTCTGGCTAAGTATTGTGTCCATTGCTTGTGTTACTTTTTTCAACAAATTGCCTCTACAGTTGCATCAAATTAGAGGATATTTCTTTTGCACTTGGCAGAGTTTGGCATGCTCTGGCTCCTGGTGTATGGGATGTACTTATAAGTAATTGAGTTACACTTGCTTTACCTGATTCGTGTCAGATACAATATTACCAGTACCACACATTCCAGGACAACATGCTATAAGGAGGCACCCTACTTGCTGGCAAATGTGCTGAGTATTAGCTGAGTTCCTTCCAGCAAAAGGCCATTGAGCAGTATTTGGAGTTGGGTGCTTTTGCAAGTTGTTTCTATACCAACCAGTTTCACCGTGTCAACCACTTTCACCTACAAACGCACCAAGCTTTCAGACCACCAGTTAGTGAAACATACCTCACCCTAACATCTGTTTACACTTACAAATTTAATGTTGAGGAGATTCCAAGATGGTGGCTAGAGGGAGGAAGCAGAAAGCACGCCTCCTATAGTGAAATCTTGGAGAGACACTGGAGACACACCTTGAATGCAAAACCACAGAGAAGAGGCAAAACTTTGACCCCTCCACACCTCCAGCCGGCACAGAGCATCTCCACTTCATGTTAAATGGAGAAACCAGGAGGGCCCCCAGGCCACCAGTAGCCTGCTCCCAGATGGCTTGGGAAGACATGGACAAGTTTTGTTCTACTTTATGCATCCCCTTTGATGAGACAACTACAGAACAACATCTGAGGCACCATTTCCAGGATTGGAGACTGAGACAGACACCAAAATTATTAAGACTGAAACTTCATTGCATTTGAATTTGGAAGTTTTGTTTTGTTTTGTTTATTTTCTATTTTTCATTTTGTTTTACTTTATTTATATATATATTTCTTCCATTTACTTATTTTTTATTTTTATTCTTATCTTTATTCTTTTTCTTTTTTATTTTCAATCCTCTCTGTCTCTCTAATGCCTGTTCAGCTTACTGTTGATTAGTACACTAACACTCCCTGTTTATACCATTGAAACTTTTTTGTTTAATTCCTTGTTTTGTTTTCTCCTACTTGTCTGTTTATTTGTTTTTCCCTTTTCTTTAACTTCTTGCTTTCCATCTCCTCTCACCCTTCCACTCTAAATATTACCATTGTTATTATTACAAGCCAGAAAATACTTAATTGCACAAAGTACAGGGACAGTAACAACACCAAGGACAATGATGGGAACACAGAAAAAACAGGGAAACCAGTTTCCCCACAGCAAAAATTAGGACAGGAACCCAGAAGGGAATGAAAACAGATACTCAGATCCAGACTCCAACAAAACGAAGATAAACTATGCCAAAGAACCCAATGAAGCACACAAGAATAATTTAAAAGAAGGCATACTACAGGTACTCAATGAAAATTTTATAGAGATGATACTGGATATGGTCAACCAAAATGTACAGGAGACACTCAAGAAATTCCAAGACAACAAAAATAGAGAATTTGAAAAAGCAAAAGAAGAAATAAAGGAAACCATAGAAGCACTGTATAAACACCAAAGTGAAACAGAGAACATGTTTAATAAACAGATAAATGAACTCAGGACAAAAATAAACAACATTAAAGAAGAAATGACCCAGGAAATGGAAAACCTCAGAAAAAAGAACGAAACAGAACTGCAAACAAAACGAAAGGACAATCCGACAGAGTAGAACAAGCAGAAGACAGAATCTCAGAATTTGAAGATGAAATGGTAAAGGAAAAACCAAAGAACTATTAAACAACTGAAGATCTGTGAAAAGAAAATGCAAGAAATCACCGACTCCATCAAAAGACCAAACTTGAGAATCATGGGCATCGAAGGAGAAGCGGTGCAAGCGAAGGATATGAGTAATCTATTCAACAAAATAATAACGGAAAATTTCCCAAATCTAGAGAAAGATATTCCCATACAGATGCAAGAGGCCTCCAGAACAACAAATAGACCAGATCAAAATAGAACTACCCCATGACATATCATCATTAAAACAACAAGATCAGAAACTAGGGAAAGAATATTGAAGGCTATAAGAGAAAAAACAAACAACATACAAAGGTAAACCCATCAAAATCACAGCAGACTTCTCAAAAGAAACTTTAAAAGCAAGAAGAGCATGGGGCGAGATATTCCGGGCACTGAATGAAAATAACGTCAGCCCCAGGATACTCTATCATTCAAAATAGATGGAGCAATAAAAGTCTTCCATGATAAGCAGAAACTAAAACAATATGGGACCACAAAGCCACCACTACAAAACATTCTTCAAGGGATTCTGCACACAGAAAGTGAAAGCCAACATAACCATGAAAAGACAGGCAGCACTAAACCACAGGAAAAGAAAAAGCAAGAAAGTAGAGAGTAACCTCAATTTAGGTACACACAATTAAACCTTCAAACAACTAAGACAACTAAATGACAGGAATCACCACATACCTATCAGTACTAACACTTCATGTTAACGGACTTAATTCACCCATCAAAAGGTACTGCTTGACAAAATGGATTAAAAAGGAAGATCCAACAATCTGTTGCTTACAGGAAACCCATTTCACTGACAGAAATAAGCATAGGCTTAGGATGAAAAACTGGAAGAAGATTTACCAAGCCAATGGCCACCGAAAACAGGCAGGAGTAGTAATACTTATCTCTGACAAAGTAGACTTCAAACCTACATTGATCAAACTAGATAAAGAAGGACATTCCATACTAATAAAAGGGGAAATAGACCAAAAGGAAATAATAATCTTCAACCTGTATGCACCCAATATCAATGCACCCAATTTCATTAAACATACCCTGAAAGACCTAAAAGCATATATTAATGCCAACACAGTGGTTGTGGGAGACTTTAACACCCCATTATCATCAATAGATAGGTCATCCAAACAAAAAATCAACAAAGAAATCCAAGATCTAAAATATGCAATAGATCAAATGGACCTACTTGATGTCTACAGAACATTTCATCCAACTTCTACACAATATACATTCTTCTCAGCAGCCCATGGAACCTTCTCCAAAATAGATCATATCCTAGGGCACAAAACAAGCCTCAGCAAATATAAGAAAATAGAAATTATACTGTGCATACTATCTGATCACAATGCAGTAAAAATAGAACTCAACAACAAAAGTAAAGGCAAAAAACATGCAAACAGCTGGAAACTAAATAACTCATTACTTAATGAAGAATGGATCCTTGATGAAATAAAAGTGGAAATTAAAAAGTTCCTGGAAGTCAATGAAAATGAAAATACAACCTACCGGAACCTATGGGGCACAGCAAAGGCAGTCCTGAGAGGAAACTTTATAGCCATGAGTGCATATATTAAAAACACTGAAAGATCCCAAATCAATGACCTAATGATACATCTCAAACTCCTAGAAAAACAAGAACAAGGAAATCCCAAAACAAATAAAGGAGAGAAATAATAAAACTATGAGCTGAAATCAACAAAATAGAAACCAAAAAAACCATACAAAGAATTATTAAAACAAAAAGTTGGTTCTTTGAAAAAATAAACAAGATTGATAGACCACTGGCAAACCTGACTAAAATGAGGAGAGAAAAAACCCAAATTAATAGAATCAGGAATGCAAAAGAGGAGATAATAACAAACACCATGGAACTCCAGGAAATCATCAGAGACTACTTTGAGAATCTATATTCAAATAAATTTGAAAATCTTAAAGAAATGGACAGATTTCTAGATACATATGATCATCCAAAACTGAACCAAGAAGAAATTAACCACCTGAATAGATCTATAACAGAAAATGAAATTGAAGCAGCAATCAAGACCAGGAATGAGAGAAAAGGTTAGATCAAAAAGAATTAACCTAGAAGGTAACACATATACAGGAAATTAATGTGAGTCAACTCCCTGTATAGCTATCCTGATCTCAACCAGCAAAAACATTTGTTCCTTCCTATTATTGCTTATACTCTCTCTCAACAAAATTAGAGATAAGGGCAAAATAGTTTCTTCTGGGTATTGTGGGGATGGGGGGGAGAGGGAGGGGGCAGAGTGGGTGGTAAGGGAGGGGGTGGGAGCAGGGTGGAGAAATGACCCAAGCCTTGTATGCACATATGAATAATAAAATAATAAAAAAAAAGAATGACATAGAGAAAGAAAAAATAAATAAATAAATAAATAAAATAAAATGAAATAAAAAAAAAAGAGTTTCCCCTAAAAGAAAAGTCCAGGACCTGGTGGATTCTCTGATGAATTCTATCAGACCTTTAAAGAAGAACTGATACCAACCCTCCTTAAACTGTTCCACAAACTAGAAAAGGAAGGAAAACTTCCTAACACATTTTATGAAGCCAGTATTACACTTATCCCAAAACCAGGCAAAGACACCTCCAAAAAGGAGAACTATAGGCCAATCTCCTTCATGAACATTGATGCAAAAATCCTCAACAAAATAATGGCAAACCAAATTCAGCAACACATCAAAAAGATTATTCACCACGATCAAGTAGGCTTCATCCCAAGGATGCAGGGGTGGTTCAACATATGAAAATCAATAAACGTAATAAACCACATTAACAAAAGCAAAGACAAAAACCACTTGATCATCTCAATAGATGCAGAAAAAGCCTTTGATAAGATCCAACATCATTTCATGATAAAAGCTCTAAGAAAACTAGGAATAGAAGGAAAGTTCCTCAACATTATAAAAGCTATATATGACAAACCTACAGCCATCATTATACTTAACGGAGAAAAATTAAAACCATTCCCTCTAAAATCAGGAACCAGACAAGGATGCCCACTATCTCCACTCCTATTCAACATAGTACTGGAATTCTTAGCCAGAGCAATTAGGCAAGAAGAAGGAATAAAAGGAATACAAATAGGTAAAGAAAATGTCAAAATATCCCTATTTGCAGATGACATGATCCTATACCTTAAAGACCCAAAAAACTCTACTCAGAAGCTTCTAGACATCATCAATAGCTATAGCAAGGTAGCAGGATATAAAATCAACATAGAAAAATCATTAGCATTTCTATACACTAACAATGAGCAAACGGAAAAAGAATGTATGAAAACAATTCCATTTACAATAGCCTCAAAAAAAATCAAATACCTTGGTGTAAACCTAACAAAAGATGTGAATGACCTCTACAAGGAAAACTATAAAGTTCTGAAGAAAGAGATTGAGGAAGACTATAGAAGGTGGAGAGATCTCAAATGCTCATGGATTGGTAGAATCAACATAGTAAAAATGTCTATACTTCCAAAAGTAATCTGCATGTTTAATGCAATTCCCATCAAAATTCCAATGACATTCTTTAAAGAGATTAAAAAATCTACCATTAAATTTATATGGAAACACAAGAGACCACGAATAGCCAAGGCAATACTCAGTCAAAAGAACAATGCAGGAGGTATCACAATACCTGACTTCAAACTATATTACAAAGCAATAACAATAAGAACAGCATGGTACTGGCACAAAAACAGACATGAAGACGAGTGGAACAGAATAGAGGACCCAGATATGAAGCCATACAACTATAACCAACTTGTCTTTGACAAAGGAGCTAAAAATATACAATGAAGAAATAGCAACCTCTTCAACAAAAACTGCTGGGAAAACTGGTTAGCAGTCTGCAAAAAACTGAAACTAGATCCATGTATATCACCCTATACCAAGATTAACTCAAAATGGATCAAGGATCTTAATATCAGACCACAGACTCTAAAGTTGATACAGGAAAAAGTAGGAAATACTCTGGAGTTAGTAGGTATAGGTAAGAACTTTCTCAACGAAACCTCAGCAGCACAGCAACTAAGAGATGGCATAGATAAATGGGACCTCATAAAACTAAAAAGCTTCTGTTCATCAAAAGAAATGGTCTCTAAACTGAAGAGAACATCCACAGAGTGGGAGAAAATATTTGCCAGCTACACATCAGACAAAGGACTGATAACCAGAATATATAGGGAACTTAAAAACTAAATTCTCCCAAAACCAATGAACCAATAAAGAAATGGACAAGTGAACTAAACAGAACTTTCTCAAAAGAAGAAATTCAAATGGCCAAAAAACACATGAAAAAATGCTCACCATCTCTAGCAATAAAGGAAATACAAATTAAAACCATGCTAAGATTCCACCTCACCCCTGTTAGAATAGCCATCATTAGCAACACCACCAACAACAGGTGTTGGTGAGGATGTGGGGAAAAAGGAACCGTCTTACACTGTTGGTGGGAATGTAAACTAGTATAACCACTTTGGAACAAAAATTTGTAGGCTACTTAAAAAGCTAAACATTGATCTACCATTTGATCCAGCAATACCACTCTTGGGGATATAACCAAAAGACTGTGACACAGGTTACACCAGAGGCACCTGCACACCCATGTTTATTGCGGCACTATTCACAATAGCCAAGTTATGGAAACAGCCAAGATGCCCCACCACTGACAAATAGATTAAGAAAATGTGGTATCTATACAAAATGGAATTTTATGCATCCATGAAGAAGAATGAAATGTTATTATTCGCTGGGAAATGGATGGAATTGGAGAACATCATTCTGAGTGAGGTTAGCCTGGTCCAAAAGACCAAAAATCATATGTTCTCCCTCATATGTGGACATTAGATCAAGGGCAAACATAACAATGAGATTGGACTTTGAGCACATGATAAAAGCGAGAGCACACAAGGGAAGGGTGAGGATAGGTAAGACACCTAAAAAATTAGCTAGCATTTGTTGCCCTTAACACAGAGAAACTAAAGCAGATACCTTAAAAGCAACTGAGGCCAATAGGAAATGGGGACAGGAACTAGAGAAAAGATGAGATCAAAAAGAATTGACCTAGAAGGTAACACACATGCAAAGGAAATAATGTGAGTCAACTCCCTGTATAGGTATCCTTATCTCAACCAGCAAAAACCCTTGTTCCTTCCTATTATTGCTTATACTCTCTCTACAACAAAATTAGAAATAAGAACAAAATAGTTTCTGCTGGGTATTGAGGGGGTGGGTGGAGAGGGAGGGGGTGGAGTGGGTGGTAAGGGAGGGGGTGGGGGCAGGGGGGAGAAATGACCCAAGCCTTGTATGCACATATGAATAATAAAAGAATAAAACAAAATTTAATGTTATTGATGAATATTGTGGGAAATCATATCTACATATGATATAAAGTCATAGTAATTGTACTACACAGTATAGAAAATAGAGTGTGTTTACTTAGATAATTCTGTCATTATTTGTATGATACAAAAGTGTACATGTTTGAAAATAGTTCAAAAAATGAAAATTCATGCTTAATGTAAAATTATGTATGGAATTTCTGTTGATTTCAAGTTGACAACACACGTGGTATTTAGGTTGATGATGGGGCCATATAACTTCCACAAAATGTTTATGAATATGTGTCATTCACTGTGGGACTGGCAGGATATCACTGACTACAGGAATATGAGAAACGTAATTTTGCTAAAGAAACATTACTATCTTGTTCAATTTAGAAGCTGTTTTAAGGTGACTACACTGATGACTACAAGTTTACAAAGAAGATCACAGCTGGTGATACATTCTCATACTTCCCAGAAAAACATGGCTTTTCATTTAGATTAAATACCTTTTCTTCTCAGCTAAATGCATCATTTTTAAGTTCAAGTTTTCTTATGTACAATTGAAGAGGTAAGCAAGAGTTGTAAATGTATTGTACCAGTATTCAAATAACTTTGCAGTTTAATGTTCCTGTTCTATATCAATGTTGTTAAGTGCTTGTAATAAAATAGAGGTTACTCCCAAAATTGATTTATTTTTTTCCATCTAATTTATGGAATAAAACTATAGATTTAAGAAGTTAATTATGTTGTATTCTAATGAATGGTGCTATAAACTTAGTTTAAAAGTCATCTTTTATAGTGATTATAAAAGTTTTGTTGGAACACATTTATATAGGTATATGTAGATTTTATGCACTCTTCAAAGGAGTTATAATTAGAAAAATAATAAAAATGACAAGAAGGTATTTTACCCATGATTATAGCATGACTACAAAGTAGTGAATACTACAAATTTCAATGTGTAAGTAGGAAAATACAAATGAGAAAGACATGTAAGAAGAAACTTAGTGTCATTCTTAAGTCAAATACAACAATGAGAAACTCTTGAAAGTAACAAATTACATATTTTAATTATTTTTTGAAAAGGGAACTCTATATTCTTAAAATTAGAAAAGAAATCACAACCAAAATATGTTTCCCAAAAGCACATGAAAACATTATTCAAAAAAAAAGAGAAAAACAAATTATGTAGAACCCCAATTTCTACTTATAATTATAAAGTACTTATAATGCCCAGATAGAAAATAAAATCATAATACACGATACCTTTAGAAAAATAAAAGATAAAGAGAGGAAATTGCCAAAAGCAAAAAAAAAATAAAATAAAATAAGGATTTGAGATATATTAAATATAGATGACAAATAATAATAATGAATGATAATGATAATACATATAAGTGTTCCCTTAAAAAGAAAAGCCACAATAAATGGTGGAACCATAGTTCAATGAGAAATGAAAGATCTGAAAATAGTTAACTAAGAAAATTCATCTAGAATGACCAACACCAATACTAATTCTTGTAAACCTATTCAGATTAAAAAATCTTTTATCAGATCAAATCTCTTAAAGGAAAAGAAAATCAAGTTAGTTTTTTTTTAAAAGCAATAGTTTATGATAGTAGTCAATGGAGTAACATATTTTAAATTCTTAATAAAATTGTCCATAAATTGTATACCTTGGCCAAACTTACCTTAAAGCATAAAATCCTTAGACAATTCTTGAGGATAGGAAGTCAAAGATCAAGACATCAACATCCTCTGAAGGCCTTTTTGTGCTATAATACCACATGGTGGAAGTAGAAAGGAAAAAAGGCAAAAGGCCCCTGGAATCAATCTTTGATAATGTTATTAATACCACCTATAGTACTAGAACCTACATGGCCCAATCATCTCTCCAAGGTCCCACCTACCAACACCATTGCAATGGCAATGAAATTTCAATGAGTTTTGGAGGAAATAAACATTCAAATCATAGGATTATCATGTTTAAGTTTTTCTTCCCATGTGTCAAATATAAATTAATGAATTTGGTTAAAACTAAACATCTGACAAACAACAAAATGACTGGAAATACTTCATACCTTTCCATATTAATGCTGAATATAAATGGTCTTAATTCCCCAATCAAAAGACAAAGAATTGTGAATTGTATTAACAAGCAAGACCCACCATTTCTTGCTTACAAAAAATGCTTGTTAAAAACAAAGACAAACATTGGATTAGAATAAGAGGGTGGGAAAAAAGCCTATCAAGCAAATGGACATGAAAAGCAGGCAGGAGTGCTATATTCCTATCTGCTAAAATAGATTTCAGACTAAAATTAGTCAGAAGACACAATGAAGATCACTACATATTAATAAAGGGAAAAATCCATGTAAAGGAAATAACAATTCCTTACAATATATGTGCCAAATGTCAGTGTACCCATAAATTAAAAAGATACTACTAAATTTAAAAGCACAGATAGACCCCAACACAATAATAGCTGAGGCTTCAATACTCTGTTCTCACCAGTAGATAGGCATCCAGATGAAAATAAAACAAATAAACCTCAGAATTAATTGACACTATAGACCAAATGGACTTAAAAAACATCTACAAACTATTCCATCCATCTACAACATAAAACACATTCTCCTTAACAGTACATGGAACTTACTCCAAAATAAATCATATTTTAGGACACCAGGCAAGTCTGACCAAATGTAAGAAAGTTGAAGTATCTCCCTGTATTCAATCAGGTAACAGTAGAAAAAACTAGACTCAACAGCAAAAGAAACTACAAAAGTTTCAAACATATGAAGACTGAACAGCTCATTATGAATGACCAGTAGGTCATCAAAGAAATAGGGAAAAAATCAAAAAGTTCCTAGATTCTGTTGAAAATGAAAACAGCCTTTGGGATACAACAAGGCAGTACTGCAAAGGAAGTTTATGGATTTAAATGACTATAATAAAAATAGAGAGATCATAAATAAAATAATCAAATGAGGTACTTCAACCCTTTATGAAAACAAGAATAAGCTAAATCCAAAACCAACATATTATAGAAGAAATAATAAAGATCAGGGTTGAATCAATGAAATTGAGACTAAAAAAAAAAAAACTAAAATAAAACAAAGCAAAAAGTTGGCTCTTTAAAAAGATAAATAAGATTGAAAAACTCTTAGCCAATCTGATTAGGAAGAAGAAAAAGACCAAAATTAATAAAATTAGACATGAGAAAGGGGAAATCAGAACAAACACCAATGAAATCCAGAGGATCATTAGGGAATACTTTGAAAACCTGTATTCAGATAAACTAGAAAATCTAACAGAAATTGATAAATTTCTAGATGCATTTGAACAATCAAAACTAAACCAAGAAGAGATAAAAATGACCTAGGTAGCTCTATACCAAGCAATGAGACTGAAGCAGTAGTAACATCTCCCAAGAAAGACAAGCCCAAGACTTGATGGATTTGCTGCTGAATTTTACCATACCATTAAAGAGCTAATATCAATGCTCCTCAAATTTTTCCATGAAATAGAAAGGGAAGGAAAATTACCAAACTTATTCTATGAAGCCAGTATTATACTCATTTCAAAACCAGATAAGGACACAGCAAAAAAAAAGAATTATAATTTAATCCCTTAAATGAATATAGATGCAAAAATTCTCAATACAATACTTGCAAACCAAATTTATTCATAGGTGGTTCAACACATGCAAATCATTAAAGGTAATTCAACATATAAACAGAGTCAAAGACAAAAATCACATGGCCATTTCAGTAGAGGCAGTAAAACCCTTTGCAAAATTCATAATTCTTTCATGACAAAAGCTCTGAAGAAACTAGGAGTAGAAGAAATGCACTTCAACATAATATAGTCTTTATATGATAAGACTATAGCCAACATCATACTACATGGGGAAAAACTCAAATTTCCAATAAAGTAAAGAAGGAGACTAGGGTGCCCACTCTCCCCACTCTTATTCAATATTGTCTTAGAATGCCTAGCCAGAGCAATAAGACAGGAATAAGAAATAAAAGGAATTCAAATAAGGAAGGAAGAGGTCAAATTATTCTATTTGCAGCTGATATGATCTTATACCTAAAAAATCTGGAAAAGTTCACCAAGAACCTTTTAGAATATAAAATTAATATATATATAAATCAGTAACATTTCTATACATCAACAATGAACAAACTGAGAAAGAAATCAGAAAAAACAATTCCATTCACAATAGTGCCAAAAAGTAATATATCTAGGAATAAATTTAACAAAGTAAATGAAAGACCCCTAAAAAGAAAACTATAAATCTCTGAAGAAAGTGAAGAAGACTTCAGAAATGAGAAATTCTTCCATGTTCATGGATCATCAGAATCAACATTGAAAAAATGGATATACTACCAAAAGCAATCCATATGTTTAATGCAATACCCATCAAAATCCCAAGAAAAGAGAGAAAAGTCAATACTAAAGTTCATATGGAAACACAAGAGACCTTGAAACAATTCTGAACCAAAGGAGTAACTGGAAATATCAGAATATCTGACTTCAAACTAAATTACAGAGCCATAGTAATAAAAACAGCATGGTATTGGCACAAACACAGACATGAAAACCAATTTAACAGAATAGAATACTCAAACACAAACCCACACAGCTACAGCCAATTTTTGACAAAGGAGCCAGAAACATGTGTTGAAGAAAGGATAGCTTCTTCAACAAATGATGCTAGGAAAACTGGGGCTCCACCTGTAAGAAGATTGACACTAGATTCCAATCTGTTATCTTGTATAGTATCAACTAAAATGGATAAAAAACCGTGACATAAAATCTGAAATTATAAAACTACCACAAGAAGGAATGGAGAATATACAGGAATTTATAGGCATAAACAAAAACTCCGTGAATAGAATTCCACTAGCTTAACAAGTAAGAGAAAGGATTGACAAATGGGGACTACATTGTACTACAAAATTTCTGCAGAGTAAAAGAAACAGTCACTAGACTGAAGAGACAGCTTACAGAATTGGAGGAAATTTTTGCCAGCTATTCATCTGTCAAGGGATTAATAATCAGCATATATAGGGAGCTCAAAAACTAATACCACAAAGAACCAACAACCCACTGAATAAATGAACACATGAACTGAATAGAAAATTCTCAAAAGAAAAAGTTCAAATGGTCAATAAATACATAAAGAAATGCTCACATCCTTGGACATAAAGGAAATGCAAATAAAAACAACATTGAGATTCTAGCTCACTTCAGTAAGAATGGCTGTAACCAATAACACAAACAACAAATGCTGGCAAGGATGTGGGGAAAAAGAAATCCTTATCTACTCTTAGTGGGAATGCAAATTACTTCAAACACAATGAAAGCAGAATGGAGGTTCCTCAAGAAATAAAAGTAGACTTATCATATGATCCAGGCATGCCACTCCTAGGCACATAGCCAAAGGAATGTAAGCCAGCACACAATAGAGCCACTTGCACACCTATGTCTATTGCAGCACTATTCACAATAACCAAGCTTTGGAAACAGCCAAGAAGCCCTACAATTGATGAATAGACTAAGAAAATGTTATATATACATACATATATACTCATATATATGTGTATATACAAAATGTGGTATTAATCATCCATAAAGAAGAATGAAATTATGTTGCTTGCAGATAAATGCATGGAACTAGAGATTATATGATTAAGCAAAGTAACAGACACACTCAAACACACACACACACACACACACACACACACACACACACACACATTGAGAGACAGAGAGAGTATGATTGTAGTAGTAGGTCTGCCTGAGGAGACCACAGGGAAGTGAAAGAAGAAAAGAGAATGATGGTGAATAATATTGAAATAGGTTGAATCTGTGTATGAGGAGATTATAATGAAATACACTGAAAGCTGTTGAATAATAGGGGAAAAGAGTAATAGGGGAAGAGTAAGCAATAAAGGGGGTTAATATGATTAAATATAATATAAACGTGTCAAATACCAAAGTGAAATCCCCTTGAACAATCAATATACACTTAAAAATGAAGGGCAGAAAGGTAAAACAGGTTATAGAGGTGGATACCAGTGGGAGGGGGAGGTTAAACAGAGGGCAAAGAAGGGCAAATATGGCAGATGCACTTTGCATACAAGAAACTTATTGAAATTGTTCTAAGAAGGGGGATACAGAGATGTGAGAGAACAACAGAGTGGTTAAATCTAGTTAAGATATATTGTAAGCACATATGCAAATATCACAATGAATCCCTCCTATAAAACTAATATACGCTAATAAAAAAAATAAAAAATTTATAATGCATCCAAAGGAATATATTATGTTTGAAAATAAAAAGTGATATTTGGGGTAATATTTTTATGAAGGGAAATCAACAGTTTCTCTACTGGACAAAATTTATATGCCTTGCTTTGAACAAAAATCATTTGCATTACTATTAGTTTTCTACTGGTTAACTTCTACCCCTACTGGGTTGTAAAACAGCCTAGTCAATAGAAAGTTAATCAAATGTGCACACACATACACCCCCTTTACAATCAAATAATCACAGACATTCCATTAGATAGTGACTAGGCCTCCAGTGAAAGGACATCTACTAATCTCTTTTGTGCATTCCTAAATCTTGAGCATGCTATATAAAGCATAAAGCTTTGATTTTTAATCCTCTATATCAGTTTTTGAACAATTACAAGATTTCGTTCCCTCTACAAACATGCTTTTAATATTTAAGATAAACTATAACATGTATTTCTGAAAGTGTTTTCTCATGTATTTATATTTTTCTTGGTCTGTGTTACTCATTAATTTCTGGAATGAAAATAATTCTGACTGAAATTATCGTCTTCATTTTGATTTTATTTACATATTTTTTTAAGACACATGATTTTTCTTCACAAAAGATGTCCAAAACTGGAATGATCCAATTAAGAAGGCAATGTGTGTCCAGCCCCTTAAGTGAGAATATCGAGAAGAGATATGCCAAAATATATTATAATATATTAGTCCTGTGATATTGAAACACACTGTGCTACAGCATAGACCCCCTACCTAAAGATACCAAGTTCAGCTCAGACCTCTGGGCTTGGGAGGGGGCGTGGCAGGGGGGATCCGCAATTTTGGTATTTGTAATGTTTTTCTTTTTACCCTTCAAAAGTTAGGATTAGAAAAACAATTCTGTTATAACATGATGTCTCCAAGAACAGTTGGATTTATATTTTATGCTATAAAAACTATGCTTGGGTTTCAAATTAAATGTTCTATAATTGCTAAAATGTAAATGGAATATTAGAGTAAGTTTTCAAAATGATGTATTAACCCTAATCCTTTCTTTAAAAAAATGAAATTTAAGAAAACATACTGAATGCAACAAAGTATATTCTTGGCAGAGAGATGACTCATATGTATAACAAAGGTTTCTGTTTGACCTGTAACTCAGAAATGTACAAATATAGAATACATCTTATGTGGGAAACTAAATTTCTATTCTCAAAACCATGAAGTCACCAGCCAATAGCCAACATTTTGGAGTTTTACACATTAGCTGAGTCATATCAGATAGCATTTAAATTATGGTCTTTTAATATTTTACTATGTAATTAACCTACAAGTATGTAGAATTTATATAATTCCATGGTTTGAAATTTAAATCCAAGTTAGGAAAGAATTTATGCTATATGTTATTTAACCAACCACATTTTATTTTGGAAAACAGTTGTGTTTTTTAAACAAAAATTACAAGGCACACTAACATAAGGGAAATTGAACACTATGCATATTAAAAAAGTGTAGAAAAAATTTTAAGTAAATAAGTTAGATGCTGAATAGACACAAATTATAAGATATAAATTTAAATCTTTCAAGGCATATGAAAGTATATATAAGTATAGCTTAATCAGAGAAGCTAGTGAAACTCTTTTTCCAATTCATTTATTTATTGTACAACTTTTTGAACTCTTTGAACAGGTAGTATAAAAGATAAGTTGGCTCATAATTTGAAATGAATGGATATTCAAATACCAAAGAGGGAAAACTTGATGGTACAACTATGGTCCTATAAAACACAAAGAAATAAAATTATAATGAGGATATATCTTACCAGTTTTTAAATGTAGACTTCTAAATTTATCTTTTATAATTCTTTGTCTTCTCTTACCTTCCATAAAAAGATTTCAAAAGGCATTGTGGGCTAGCATAAAAAAAGGTACAACTGTACTTGATATTTCTTAAGACTATTATCTACTTAGAAGATAGAATCACATTCTAAGTTCAGTGAATCTGTACATAGTCACTTTTCTAAAACAGCAGACTTTTGGCTCTGTACCACCTGACAATTTCTTTGTCCAAGCCACACTAAAAATAGGTCTTCATATAATGGAAATGTTGAAATATTAACCATAGCAATGTGAACCAGCACCACTATAATAATGATTTCTCATCAATTCTTGGTTTATGTTATATTAACATTTGAAAAAACTATTTAAACATTAAAATTAATACATCATAAAACAATAGTAATGCTTCATACAAAATATAGTTTTATTTGAATGACTATTCACAATAGCTATGAATATCCCTATTCAAATTGCTATCATGAATATTGTGCAAAATGAGGAGAATAAACTAAAAGTAAAATTAGAATACTGCTTTATAAATTATAATATGTCAACCTAACAAATGGTAGACTTGTCATATTGAGCAACTAAATGTCTAAATGATCATTCAGCACTCATAGAGCAGGAAGAGAAAAACAGTGGCTTTGTTGCCTCCAAAGCAGTTGCTCGATTTTTCATACTGTCATTCTGCTCTATTAGCAAAGCCTAACACAATTAGGTATGAATATGCAGTAATAACATGCAAATTGTTCCCTCACAATTGCCCTAAGGCAGCAGTCTCTGCCTTTCTAAGCTTGATTCCTTCTACATCATTACAGCCTTGGCATAATTCATCAGAATAAAAAATACCTCAGCCTTGTTGCAAGTGGCCAGCTAGTAAAATCATTGGTAGCTGTTAACCACTCTCCCTCGATGGGTTTGTTAGCAATGCTGTCCCCAGCTCCCTGCCACTCCTGCGCTTGTACATGTTTCCCTTGGGTAATGTTAGACACTACATTTGAGCCTGCCAGAACAATTAACCCTACTGTTAATTAGAATGAAATGTCAGGCGCACAGATGGTACAAGCTGGCACCCTGCCATCCCGCCAACTGTGGCTGAAAGCAGCTACCCTACTGCTGACAGCTGCTCAGCCATGTCCCAAACCAGCAGATGTCAGAACTTTCCAGCTGAGGAAGGTTTAAAAAAAGCACAAAGGAGTGGCTTCTCATCCCAGCAGTGATGATGACTGTTTTAGTGCCATTGTATCTATTACCTGTTGTCATCCTGTACCAATCAAGAAGATGACTGTAAGCAGAAAGACACAGGTTTAAAATAATGATACTAATAATCATAACATAAATAAACACAATATGGCTATCACTCCAGACATGCATAAAACAGCACTGGCAGCAAACAAAATCACTCAAACTTTTTCACTGAGTTCTCCATAAATTAAGTGGCATGTTTTAATGTATATTTTCAGAAAGAAAAAAATCTTAATAGTCACAAACTAGGTTTTTAAGAAGCCACAAAGTATTGCCTTCCTAATACTCAGACAAAATATTCAATTTGTTTTTGAATATTATATCTAGAGATAAAATTACTTTTTCCTAATATCTTACTGTTCATAACTTATGAACATAATTATGAGATATAAATTATGTTTCCTTCTGTCCTTATACATACATATGTTGTCACCAAAAAGAGATATCAGAGAATTATCCATGAAAAATATCAAAATCTAAAACATGTCATTGGAAAATAAACTCACAACCATCATTTTGGTTAGAAAACAAATTCAGAACTCTGACCTGAATGTTGTGCAAATCGTGTGATAAAATAAGAAAATCAATGATCCCATTTTGAATTTGTTGGAAATTCAGCATATTTCTAAACACAAAAAGACTGGACCATAAACCTCTAATTCATGTTCTTTACTTCAGAAAACAATTTGTGTCTGATTGTTATTAAACATGGAAAGAGTAAAAGTGTGCAAGTAATCTCATTTCAATTATACAATTTTGAGTCATTCTCTTTAACAGCATGAGTGCAGGTGGATATTATAGTCTAAATGCCACAGAAAATATGCCATAAAATTTAAAGTTCATGCTTCTGCTATTTCTCCTTCAATCAAACACCATTTATTGATAAATGGTTCATTCAATATCGCATTAAGTATGCACATATACCAAAAAACATTATCTAAAAGTCTTTCCCATATTCAAAATGAGTTAAAAATCACACTCATAGTAACCATTCATGCTAAGTAGGCAAAAAGGAGCACAATATTAATAAATATATGGCCCTCATAACAGTTAGTGATTATTTGTCATACACAACCAAAATTAACTGATACTAAGAGAACATTAATTGGAAAGGTATGGAATGGTTTACAGTAATTAAAAAAAAGCCAAGAATGACTTGGAAAGGACAAGTAAGGAAGTAGTTGATAGAAATAACAGATAAAACAAAACACTAAGATGAACCACCTCAAATAATTTTTTCTAAGAAAATTCAGTTGTCTCACTTTGGATCACTGTGCCAGCATTTGATATGTGCAGCACAACTTCTTGATTCCAGCAATACTAAAACAAATATTTAGATTGCTATTATCAGAATATGGGTCAGTAGATTCTATGCATCCAAAACAATAGTGACAAATAACCACTGTCACTGTGAAGTCAGTGTTGAAGGATTCCATGAAGGATTTGATGCAAGCTTGGTTAAAACTAGAGTTGAATAGGAACAAGGGGATGAGTACATGCAGCTATGAAATTAACAATAAATAAGATGTTGCATGACATGAGAGTTGACTCTTTTGAGCGTCGAACAACTCACTATGACAAACCAATATAATTAATAATGATTGCCAGTACTTCTACTAATTTCTTATTCTATACTGTATTTGTGTAGCACCTTACAGTTTATAAAGTACTCATAGAATTTCTCTTAGAACGGGAAATACACATTGCATGTATTTAGAGACATTTTATATATGAAAAAACAGGTGGTATGTTATAAGAACTTTAATTAAAATATGAAAAAATTTTCTTGCTAATACAGTAAGAATTTGGTATTTGTTAGGTAAGAGTTTAGTCTTGGAAAGCCAGAATTCTTCCTTCAGCTGGTAATGTCTTTTTTCCAAAAGAAATTCAAATGGTATCTTTTAAACATTTTTATTTAATTATTTCATTCAAAAAAATGTCATTTGAGCAACCACCTTCCCAAAGCCAGGCAAAAATCTAGACCTAGAACACTGAAGGAAATGAAATAAAGGCCTGACCTTATCAGAACTGATAACCCTCTGGTACCAAAAACAGACACACAAGCAACAGAAAATCTTGATAAGGCAATTTTCTCTTGATCAAGAGGGTACAAGCATGTGCTCACTCCCGCTAAGCAAACATGCAAGCACAAAATGGTTGACAGTGGCTCCTTCTTATATCCCTGGCTGTTGTACCTGCCCTTCTCCTGGGATTTGTCCAGGTCAAAGGTTCACAGTCTTTCCCGATTGGCTAAAAGGCTTGGGGGATGGGTTAGGCATGCAGTTTGATGGGCAATGGAGTTGTACAGGAATCCAGAAGAAGAAATATGCAAGTCACCTAAGATGGTGACCTGAGGAATTTTTAAGTAATCTAAGAGAGTAACAAATACTTTAATAGAAAAGATCATTTTTCTTACACCTCAAGAAATTTGGAGTATAATCTGAAAAGACAAACACATTAATAAGTACAAAATTAACTCAGGCTTGTTAGGACACAGATGGAATGAAGTGTCATGTAAACAAAGGAAGAGAGGGGTCAGGTCTCCCTACATGGGAGCCATCAACAAAAGCTCTTTAGAGTTACATAACTGTTAATATATCAGAAATTTATTTTTTTTCAAGATATTTCTTAGCAAAGGAAACAAGAAATATCTATGAATTAAGTACAAAATTATTCTAAAATAAATATGCTCCTAAAATACATGAAAAATTCATGAAACAAAACAAAATGTTTGTAATTTGAACATTTCATTTTGTTAAATAGTTCTTTGAAAGTAACATAGTAAATCAGTGTACTGCTAAATTCAAAGTGTGTGTTCAACTAGAAAATGTCTTAATTGCAACTACATTTTGAATTAGGGATAACATTAAAAACACACAGAATATAATATTAAAGTTTCCCTTGATTTCTACAGAGGTTTGAAGTACTAAAAAATGACATAATAAATTTAAATTACAGCTATGGTCAAAACAATTTGAACTTTTGTTGTTGCGGTTGCTTTTGGCAGTAACTGGGGTTTGAACTCAGGGCTTCACACTTGCCAGGCAGATGCTTTACTGCTTGAGTCATTCCTCCAGCCCTTTTTGCTGTGTGGTTATTTTTGAGAAAGGGTCACAATTTTTTTCAAGGCCAGTGTGGACCATAATCCTCCCATTTATGCTTCCTTCATTAGCTAGGATGACAGGCCCACACCCACCGTGCACAGCTTTTCTGCTGAGACTGGATCTTGTAAACACTTTGCTGGGGCTGGCCTCAAAACTGTAATTCTCCAAGGTCTCTTCCTCTTGAGCAGCTAGTATTATTGAAGTGAGCAACTGACATCTGACCTCAATTTGAATATTTTTCTCAAACAAAAATAATACAAACCCATTTAAAATTAAAGTATTTGTATATGTATAATTTATATGTGAAATAATAAAATTTTATCATTTGTTAGTATTTTGAAAAACAAATCACATTCTATTCATGTGTATATAATTTTCTAGAAAAATGTATAATTATAACGTGATAATTCTGTCCCCTGGCCTTGATTTATATTTTTCACAAAGGTTATTTTGAGCATAAATATCATTAGACATTACAGTATTGAATATTTTTAAAATTCAAGAATATTTAACAAACTCAAATTATAGCTTTCAATCTCAATAAGAAATAAAACATTTTTCCCAAAAGTCTTGTTTTAGTGACTTTTACATCAATCAACTGTCTCCTACAGGCATGGGTTTATTTTTATCCTGTAAACTTGTTGGTGAACAGATTTTGATTTTTAGATTTATGCTCTATGCTCTCTATTTATGAAAGCTTTATATTCTCAAACACGTTTAATATGCAAGTGAAATTATTTTTGTGTTAGCTTAACCATAATAAACCTGTTATGAATTTTTGAACCTTTAGGAAATTATGAATTACATGCACACGTCATAATTCACACAAACTTTACAATGCTACAACACAGAAGATATCATCCCAGCAGGCTTTCCAGCTCAGCACCATCGACCTGTGGAATCAATGTGGAAGTTGACCAGCAGAGGATAACCATATTATTACTGTAATGTTTTCAAGGAATCTTATTTTCCTTTATTGGAATCAAATGATATTTAAAAATTAGTTAGAATCTCTATTTCATATCATTCTGTTTATAAAATTCGCAATTACTCCCACTATCTGAAAACAATGGAAAGCAATGCTCTACAATTCATAAACACCTTTCTAGCATATTATAGTATTATAATTATAGTATTATGATATTCACCTTATCTAAGAATAGGCTTTTGATTCTCTCCCGAGTGGTCACTTCCCATCCCAGCCTGACAAATTCCTTCATCCAGTAAGGTTCATTTTGTATGCCACCTCCATTTGAAAGCTTTTTCAATCACACTGCTTTAAGTAGTCAGCTGATCTTTATAAATTTCTACTACACTTTAAGGCTTTTTCCAATATTTATTGCATATGTTAAATTAGAACTATTTATGTACATGTCTTCCTTTCTAGATGAAAAAGGCTTTGGTCCCAGGATCCTATGCTTTATCAAAGAATCTAGCACTGTGCCTTGTATAAATTCTCAATTACTATGCATATTTTTTTTGAACAATAAACTGAAGCCACAGTGAATGTGAAGCAAAAAAGAAATAGGAGAGACAAGTTTCTGATTGGAGAAATGCCTCAAGAGGCCTTTATGTTGCCTCAGAGATCCCTAAAGATTACTCATAAAGGTAAGCCACATTTACACAGTAACTACCTGTAGTATTTTGATCACCAGAAGACGCAGGTAATGCACACCTTATCTAAATAAAGCATTGTTTCCATGTGCCAGCATAGCTGTAAGTCCTTACACCAAGTAAGAGAAAAATGAAAAACACAGACTAAGATCAAAGTTCCACATTCCAATTCAGCTTCCTTTTGTATCTACATCTTTTGCTGACTCTCAAGGGAAATAAACATGGAAGACATAGGCAGGCTCTGTAGAGAAAATATGGCTATTTAATGCAAAATTTTTAGCTACTTAGATATGATAATCAGTTTCCATTAAAATAAGCTAAAAGTAAACCTTACAAATAGCAAGTAAAGGTACATTTATTTCGTGTATAAATACATATACAGTCCCATATATGTGTGAGCATTTATATACACACATATATATTACATATGTATATATATATTTGGAACATACATATGTGTACTAAATACTATTTGCTGCTGAGGATTGAAACCAGTATCTCACACATGCTAAGCATATACTATACCACTGAGCTACATCCCTAGCCCCAAGGTACACATATTTGTAAGAAAACTCAAAGTACATTATGTGCATATATATAAATGCTGAATGAAATTCATTATTTTGTACAACAAATATGCTCTAATATGAAAAAAGTATAAAGTCTGAAAAAAAATTCTTTCTGTGTGCAAGGCACTGTGTTGGCTCTACATAGAGAGGAATCAGATGTGTGGTCTCTGCCCTTATGGAGTTTATACTCCAGAAATCAGTCACCATTAATAAATCCATCATATTTTGCATTTGATTTAATTTAAATGTAATTTACATTTTGGTAAATAACAGAGAAGGGAAACATCTTAGCAAGCATTTATGTGAAAAATCTTTTATACTCTTGGGTCTCAGGTCAGGATTATTCAAGAAGTGACATAGGAACTTGATTTTGAAAACTACCCAGTTTTCTAAAACTATTATTTATAATTTCTATAGATTTCTAAAACAATGAGGGGTGATTTGAAGTTGTAGAATTACATATTGATATTTTATTTAACCTCTGCTTTACAATGTTTCTTTCGTTCTTATAGAACATAAATCAAAGTTAATATGCATATTTCTGTTACAGTTGTAGACCAATTACCTAATTGAATGTTTATACTTTTTTTGAAATGTTATTTATGAACAAGTGTACTCGAGCTGGCATTTAAGCCAAATAATTTTGCTCTGATGTTCTGATGTATTAAGAGGAGGTTTAAGGTGCCATATAACTACATGTGTAAGTACACCCTTATTGCTGACCCTACAATACACTTAGTATCTTGTACTTCACTAATGCTGTCTCTACTACTACAAGCAATTTATTCTGCCTCATAGTCCTCAAGTGCTCATAAATCAGCATTAGATCCTTTTTACTGAGTTGCTGATTTTAAGCCAGCACAGTAAGAAGGAGCATTTGGATTCAAAGTATAATATTGGCACACATATTGATTTTAATTAGTCTAATTAGTTCATTACACTAAAAATCACACAGATCATTTATTACCTCAAACCTAATGGCATATGATCAAGGATTTAATATGATAATGAAGTAGATCAATTATCACTCATAAAGGAAGTCATTAACAAGTGTAAACATTGTCAGGCTGAATACCATTACAAATCATGAAATCATAGCAAAGACAATTTACATATACACACTAATTTTACTTAATAGTCAATCTTCTCTTCAAAAAGTGAATATATTTTTGTTTTTACATTCCCTTTCACACATCTGTTAATACTATTTTGAGTGAGACACAAGCTGGTTAACATAGGTTGGAAGTTTAAATATTTGAGACTCTTATCTGGGAAATCTGCATGAAAATAATGCTGCAAATAAGTTAATATTGTTTGCTGAAATTTAGGTCTATTTAAACTTCTGTCTTCACCTTGAGCACTAGGAATTCATTCTCTTTGGCAGTTTAGTGGTCCTGATTTGTATAACAATAAACAAACAATGAATGTGCATCCTTGAGATAGGTGTGATATTTGAAATATTCTGCAGGCTAACTAATATGTTTTTTAATCTTTAACTAAGTAATTGTAACAACACATAATTAGGTTCAGCAAGGACAAAGATACCTACAAAAAAGATTTCAGATTACAGCAATACATACTTATTAATGCTTCTTGAAGCTATAACATTACCAAGACATCTTAAATAAAAGCAGCCAACTGTGCACACTGGTCCTAACTCAATGCTTTGCCATTCATCATTATTATTGCTATCATTACCCTTTGCTTAGGGTCCCTTAACTCTGTTTTAAATCCATTTGACAGTAGTGCACATTCAAGTCACTCAGAATATATTTTTCTGGTGAGAACTTGTGGGGTAGTACATAAAATATTTCCTTGATATCCAGATATAATATGATCTAATTTTCATTCCCTAATTGTTAAACTTCCACAAACAAATGCAGTCTCAGGAATTCTAAACCTCTTCAGAGTACCCAAACAAAATATGACACCTGATTATTAACAATAATATACATAAAACCTAAAGTTGCATTATTAGTGTGTAAAATAATACACCTCCATTGCTAAAAAAAAAAGTGAAATAAAAATAAAATATATTCCTAAAAGACAAGCTCATTCCATTGTCAAGACAGCAAATCTGGAACTCTATGGATTCCTCACCTTCATTGTATATCACTCTTGTTGTGAGGATTAAATAAGTTAATACTTACAAGGAACTTAAAACAGGGTCTGGCATGCACTGGTCACTCAGATATTATCTATTGTAAGAGTCAAGTGCTAGTGTGTTCAGTTGTCTGAGATCTTCCTAGTCTAACAGGTTATCAGAGCTGATTGTTACAATAAGTATGCATTGTTTACCTCTGCTTAACTTACTGTACCTGCTATTGAAATATGCCTCAATGGTACAAGTTCTTAATGGTATTCTCTTGCCAGGCACTCTCAACTCAGTGCATCCTCCTTATTGTCATTATTTTCTAAATACTAAATGTCAATATTTTCTTCCTTGTGAGAATAAAGTCAAACTCAGACTCATTATGACATTTCTCAGTCTTCCTACATCTTACCTTTCTATGCACAACAGGTTTCCCACCTGTTCTCCTTGTTTCCTAATAAGCTCTGAACCTATAAGCCTCTATTTTCTTTACATTCTAGGACTGCATTCTGATGACTTTTCCAATCATCTCTAATGAATCCTCAATGATATCTCTCTTCTCCAAATGCATTCATTTCTTCAGTATGAGCTACACATTTCTGGAAAAGTTATTTAATCTCTTTGCATTTCAACTTTGGTGAAATGATCTAACTGTTATGTTCATCGATGCAAACTTGTTTGTGAGATTACATATTGCATTTAATGATCAGCTCATAATAGGTACTGAAGGCATTGTAGTTATTATAATTATTTTTGTAAATATTATTATTCCATTTAAAAATGCAAGTTTCCATTTTCAACCAAAATATAATGGATTATACAATGAGATTGACGCATTTGGACCTGTAGGTAAAGTTTCCCAAATCCTACAAAAAGGGGTGGACAGGTGGGACATTACCAATAAGTAACCCAGAAGTAGTAGTTTAAAACTTTATAACCAATGAATATGTAAATTGCCTTGAAAGTTTAACCAATGATAAAGTTTAACTAATATAGAAAGAGGAATGACTCCAAAAGCCAACAGTTTTGTCATATGATATTCTGTAATATTTTTAAATTAGGAAGCATTTAAATACAGCAAAATCCTGTTATCTTATGAGATATGAATAGCATAGCACTCCATTGTTTTATAAAGCATAAGCAGTGTACCTGCAGATTAGTCTACCCCATAGAAGCAAGGAGAAAAAGAACATGTCTGCCTCCTTTCATGACTGGCCAAATAAGCTCTGTGCTTTCTCTATCAAGATCACAAGCTTGGGTGATTAGTCATGGGGTTCTTTGTTTTCAATTCAGATGAGCTGAGTGTTTGCTTTTGAATGGAGTGCACAGACCTGTTGGCAAGTTGAGGGGCAGCCTCCAAGGAATACACTTAGGAGTACAGCAGAACCTCAGCCAAAAGCAGTATACAAAGTGCTCTCCAGATTCCCTTGCAGCCACACACACACACTGCCTTAATTAATCCATCATTAGCATCAGAACAGCGTGCAGTGTGCCTACTACACCTGGTTTGACAGCTGGATTGAAAGCACCATTGGCAGCTGGTGCTTATGCACTTGCTTGAAGTATGGGGGCTGATGATGGGCTTCCTAGGGAGCTAGAGCCCTGCCAAGAGGTTATATGTTTGACGAAGGCAATAACAGTTAATGAAAATATTTTAAGCAAGAATTTGGGGACTGTTATAACAACATTAAAATAAAATGCACGTAGCTGGCAATTCAATACCTAGCTCTGCTAAATACTGTAAAGCCATGTAAACATTTGAACAAACGTCTCATGTGTTCAGAAATAAGCTCTACTGGGCAGTATTTTTAAACACTAAATGGATAAAATAGAATTAGTGCAGGTCTTCCTTGTCCAGGGGTTTGGGAGAGGGGGAATAACCATCCTGTAACATCAAGGCAGTTCCCTTTAATCCTGGGCCACACTGTATGCTTACCACCAATGCATTGCAGAATAGAGCATAAGTTTAGCCCTAAATGCTTATCTTCTTCTTAAATCAATGATCAGCATTTATATTTTAGGTCCTTATTCAGGTAATTTCATCCCTTACCACAATTAAGGATGTGTAGAGTGCTGGGATGGTTCCTTCTATAGCTTCTTACATTGAGAATATTTCTTCCACGTGTAAATATAACTCAAAAAGATTCTGCCCTTTGTCTCCACATTTAACAAGAGGAGGATGTAAGTTTTCTTCTAAGTATTGTTCCCTAGCCCAGCTCTGTTCAGTACCCACAGCAGTAGCATCATTAATACCCTCACAAGGCACTGCCTTAACTCCATTATGGAGTTAAGTTTATAATTTTTAACTTGGAATTTAGAACTTTCCTGCCTGGCTTCCACTGGTTATCTCAACTTGTCTCTTTAGACTGAGATAGCTTAATCTGAACTTTTTAGTGTTTTCTTAAGACACATTGCATTTGGGGGCAGTTCTAGGCTTTGAACTTAGGGCCTTGAACTTGCTAGTCTGGTGCTCTATCATTTGTGCCATGCCCCAGATCTTTTTTCTTTAGGTAATTTTTAAATAGGGTTTCACACTCTATGCCCAGGCCAGCCTGTACCTCCATTCTCCTATTTATGCTTCCTGTGTGACTGAGATGACAGTCATGTACCACCACACTCAGCTTTTTATTATTTACTATAATTATTATTGATTGAAATTGGGTTTTTTAATATTGTTTTCTTCAACAGTGAACCTTCCACTATCTATTTCCTAAGTAGCTAGGATTACAGGCATGAGCCACCACACTGTTCTTCCCATTGCATTTTTTTAAATTCTATTTTGTCTGTGTACCTTCATTTACATTGTCCCAATTCATCTTTCATGATAAAAGTAAAAAACCACCTCATGATTATATTTCCTTCTTTTTTGCTATGAAAAAGCATAGAAGTGGCATGACCAAATGCTGTGAGATTTTTAATGGCAAGAATGTTTGTTATATTTAACTTTTTCCAATTCATTTTTAATAAATGAATTAAGAAGAAAAGCAAGAATAGAACCAGGTATCAAGTTCTAATATAACATGCACTCCCTTCTACCTTGCTTTATTCTTAACATGATTCTTCTGTGAATTAAGGGCCAATGCTTAAAAATGTAGACAGAAAAATTCCAGATGTGTCACTTGAATTCATGTAATATATTTTCTTCTTACAACACCAGCTACAAGTTTTTAAGTCTTTATTAAGCATATTTAATACAGTTTTAATTTGTGACTCATAGTCAACCAATAAGGTGTTATCACTCTCATTTGTATAAGTGAGGAAAATGTGACTCAGGGAAGAAATTAAATAACTTTTCTTAAGGTCACAATGAAAATACAATGGAAATTAGATTTTTATAATGCTAAACTTTATTGAACAGATGCTATATGTTAAAAACTGTTAGTCTCTTTTCCCTAATAAGTCACTTAGTCCTCTAAACTACACTGTGAGGTAGGTACTAATATAAATTTCAACAATGAGGAAAGTGAAGAACAGGGAGAGGGTAAAGACTGAATGCAAGAAGGTAATTGGTAGAGCTTAGATTTGAACTCAAGCAATTCAACCATAACTTTCAACAGGTCTCAGCATATCTGACATCAAACTCAGACTTTTAGGAGCTATGTGTCATTGCCTCAGATGAGGCATTCACCTTGCTGTGAGTTTTAGTATATGTGTTTGAGCACATACCTTAACTCCTTGTGAATATGGGTTATAGCTTTTCTCCTCACTGTGTGCCATACAGTATCTGACTATAAACTTTATAGAATAGATTCTCAATGACTATCAGAGGCATAGCATTTATGAACATTTCCTTAATTCTACAAAAAGCTATAAAGGGACAATTTTCTATAAATCTCTCACATTTTTCAGATTATCCTCTCACAGTCATTTGTGTCTTGAGCAGTCTTGAGAGACAGATAGTAACCTTTTCTTGAGTAAAGTGCAAGTATGCTTATAGTCCTAGAGTGCAGAGACAATGTCTTCTCCAGAGCAAAGTACACAATATGCTTACTGTCTACTACAAAAATCCAGATTTTTCAAACTCAGGAGTAATTTCTTTTCTGCAACATATCCATCACTTATGTAAACATTTGTCTGGGCCCTACCTAGGAATTGGGAGCAAGGACAACAGACAAAAATAGGCTAATGTTACTCAACAGTAACAAGCAACAAAGTCATTTTCTTTTAATCTAGGAACTTTGGGTCCTCTTCTAGCATACTAAGAACTGACTTATTGACTTGCAGGTAGGATTAAATCTTAGATCCAAGACATTTCTTGTCTAAAACAGCTAAAGCCATGAAAACAAGTTTCCATGAGGCTTAGAAATAACCAACAAGTTATTTCTAAGGTGGAAATGAGAAATTTTGAAAGTTTTGCCAGGAATGGTGGCTCACACAAGTAATTCTGGCTACTCAGGAGGCAGAGATTGTGGTCCAGGCCGCCCTAGCAAATAAATAAATAAATGGAATCCTTAAATTGAAAAATAACTAAAGCAAAAAAGGGCCAGGGATTAGGGATGTGGTTCAAGAGGAAGAGCATCTGCCTAGCAAGCACAAGGCCCTGAGTTCAAACTTGAGTACTACCAAAAAGAGAAAGAAATTCTTTAAAAAGTTTTTAAGTTATTGATTTACAGGCATAGTTGGTTCTCAGTAATTTATGTGTTTTGCATTCTGAGAATTCAAATAATCATGAATCAAAATTATGTTTAGGGTTAGAGCATGGCTCAAGTGGTAAATGTACCTGCCTAGTAAGCACAAGACCCTGAGTTGGAACCCCGATACTGCCAAAAGAATTATTTTTTAAAATTTAACCTGTACTTAACATAGATTTCTTCTTGTCATTGTTCCCAAAACAATATAGTACTGCAATGGTTTTCATAGCATTTACATTGTATTAAAGTATTTTAAGCAATTCAGAAATGATTTAAAGTATATGAGTGAATTGCCTACACTAGATGCAAATATTATACAATATCATAAAAGGGACTTAAGTATCTGCAGATTTTAGTATCTGCAGCCATCTTGGAACCAGTCCTCCATGGTTACGAAGAGATTTATCACCTACTGAAGAAATTCCTGGTCCAATGAAGTCTAAATAATATTCATTTTAGAAACTTTAGGGAATTTCTAAACTTCCAATTAATAAGCAGTGAATTCAGAAAAAATAGAAAAACAATATTTCTAGCTAGTTTAGATGACTAACTACAATAGATAGGTAAGTAATCTTTTTAGATATCAAAACATATCTCGAAAGCTGTGAATCATTTGGTAAATATCTATCTAAATTCTGTGTTCTGTTTCCTCAAATGTGCCAAGAAGACTGTGGCTTTCTTCT
This sequence comes from Castor canadensis, assembly GCF_047511655.1. Classification (NCBI taxonomy): domain Eukaryota; kingdom Metazoa; phylum Chordata; class Mammalia; order Rodentia; family Castoridae; genus Castor; species Castor canadensis. Next base: position 140,148,662 of record NC_133388.1, on the reverse strand, counting down.
TTTTTGTAGGCAGGAACTGTGACATAATATCAAAAGTATAATATCAAAGTAGTCTCAAAATCAATGACAAAAACATCCCTCCTCATTCATTTATTCATTTCTTTACTTGACAAATATAGAGTACCAGATGTTCTACCAGGTTCTGGGATGCCGATAACTAGTAAGGCTCGGTTTAGTAGGGAAACGATAACACATGTCTTAAGCCAACTCTGTGAAGTGTCTATTTGACAGATGAAAACGCTGAGGTTCAGAAATGTTTAATGAATACAAGTGTGTGGCAAAGTTGACTCTTGAACCAGTTCATCTGGTGTCAAATTCTCGTTGTTTAGCACTGTGACAGCCTAGAAATATGTTTATAATTAAGAAATTTCTATAACTGCTAATCATTATCTATTAGCTGCTTGTCAAATTTCTGATTTTGCATTGTTTGAACTTTTATACTAGAGTGGGAGAACAAGGGTCATCGGGGTGGCATCTGCTACAATGTACAACCAGAAAAACTAAAATGCCAAAAAAATAAAGTAGGGCTAATTGAGAAAATAAAAGAATTATTTTACACAATGATTTTTTTTTTTAAATAACAGCATAATAACAAATCCTTATGGATGTTTCTTGATCGTTATAGCCAAAGTTCTCAAATATGGAAACTATTTCCAGAATGCAATTAGCATGTCCTTAGTAATCTCAGATTGTGCTCTCAAGAGATCCCTGTAAATAACACAGAAAACAGACAAGAGATAATTTTTCTTTAAAAAAACACAGGAGTCATCTATTTGAGAAAAGATTAAAGCAAAAGTAATTATTTTTTACCAAAATAGAACACATCTTGGATATGTTCAATGCAATCTCTTTTCCTAAATATTTAAGTATATGCTAAATTAAGAATATTGATTTGAAACTATAGCCAAGATATATAATAATCACAATATATTGATCTATTTTATACTTTTTTCTCTTAATATTGTATTTTTTTATTAAAAATGCCCTCAAATAGAAAAAATAATTAGAATTTTATTAAATAAGCAAAATGAAGGAAACATTGAGCAAAATGCATTGATATTTTCTTTGAAGGAGGAATCATATCTTCTATTACAAATTTATTTAACTAATGACTGAGTAGTCCCTTTGATGTTTATAGTATATAAATATGATACATTTATTAATATTAAACCAGCATTTGTTGAACAGATATTCATGAGCATTAGTAAGAGACAAACAAGTGGCTAAACCAGAGAGGAATATTTTGATGGTGGTGATGGTTACTCGGGTTTGAACTCAGAGCCCTGAGCTTGCTAGGCAGGTGCTCACTTGAGCCACATCACCACTCCTTTTTTGCTTTGGTTATTTTTGAGATAAAGACTCACATTTTCACCCCGACCAGCCTGGGCCATGATACTCCTACTTATTCTTTCCTACATAGCTGGGATGACAAGCATGCATCACCATGCTCAGATTTTTTGTTGTTGTTGAGGTGAGGTCTCACTAATTTTTTCCCAAACTGGCAGCGAACTATGATCTTCCTGATCTTTGCCTCCTGAGTAGTCTGTATTATAGGTGGGAGCCACCATGTCAACCAAGTAAAGAGGAGGATTTTGATACCCTCAAAAGTCTAAATGTAACTTGGTGTGATTGTATAAGCCTGTAATCTCAGCTACTTGGAAGGCAAATTGAGGAGGATCTCAAGTTCTAGGCTGGCAAGGGCAAAGTTATTGAGACTGTATCTCAAAAAGAAAATAAAAACAAAAGGAATTGGGGCATAGTTCAAGTGACAGAGCAGTTGCTACAAAGTGCTGGGTTCAATACCCAATATTGCCAAAAAACAATCTAGTAGGAAAACCAGGAGAAATGAATAATGCAAACAAATAAAGGAGAATCAATAAGATTTTTAATAATATTATTTTTAATGTGTTGTAGCAGCCAAACTGAGAATGTTATCTGACTGCTCAAATTGCAAAGAAAACACGTGAACTTAGTTTTGAAAACTAAGTTCCAGTTGACTGGGAAGAAACTATAAATAGATAGATCATAGAGAAAGACTATGTATAAAGTTACCAGATGAGTTTGGATAGAAGTAGATCAGTGTTTCATTACATACATGTTGTATAACATGGTGGGAAAATGAATTAAAGTGGAAAAGGATATCAGCATCATGAATTTTATAGGATTACATACTCTATGCAGGTAAAAACCAATGGAAGTTTTAGAATAAGACATATTTCAGAAATATCATTCTAATGACAGTGTGGATGGAAATGAAATAGAGCCCAAATCCTCAATCTCAGAGATCACTTAGGAAGTTCGTTGAGATAAAATTATACTAGGACTTAAACAAACATAGTGATGTAGAGTTGGAGATGAGTTTTAAGACACATTTTAAAAGGAGGGTGAAGTTAGAGTCTGTTGAGATAAGGTCTGAGGAACTGAAAAGGATTCAAGATAATGCTGAGGTTCTGAACTTAGATGTCTATTTGGTAATTATCAACAAGAGGAAATAGAGAAAGCTGAAGAAGGCTCCTAAACTGATAGTGAGTTTAATTTGAAGCATGTGACATTTAGGATGTCCTCAGACTACACAGAGGAATCTGTGAAGAAGGCTACCTCATGTTGAGATGGCAGAACCAGGAGACTAAAAAGCCTGGATTATGGAGGGAACAAATGGAGGTCAACTGAGTTTGAAAGTCAGTACAAAAACACAATTGGACTTGATGAAAGCCAAAAAACCAACTTTCTTTAAAGCTTTTTAAATTTCAGGGTCAACTTGCTAGTGCAAAGTTGCTGTTCCTATCTCAATTGATACACGCAATTAAAACAGAACAATTTTTAAAAGATTAGAAATAAAAGGATGAGTAAACAGCCAAACCAAGAAAATGCAAATCAAAAGAAAGCAAGAACAGAGATAGGATGAGATGCATAAAAATGTTAAAAGCACCAATATGTATAAACAGTGACATTAAGTGATGAGAAAAATCCTAATTAATGAGAAAAGACATAGTCTTAAATAGACATATTTTTATATATACACACATTAATAAAATGTTATATTTTAAAACATGATAATTTAAAAATATAAAACATTAAAAAACATTATATTGAGTAAAGGATTGAATAAAGTAAGTTATATTACAAACCTTAGTATCTCACAAAATTTGATAGCCATAATAGATAAAATGTAAGTAAGGTCAAGAAGAAATAAATAATACATGATCAAATATATGTATTCCTCAAATACAAAAATTGCATTTTCTTTAATTTAATTTAAATATATCTTTAGGCATATTTTAAGGTTTAATAAATTTTAAAGGTTAATTTCTCTTATGATAATTAAGTAAAATTAATAAGACATTTACTAAAATTATATTGTTTATTAAAGTGAATTCTGGAAGAAAAACAGTTTTATGCCACAGTTCTTCAGAATCTCTTGTCTCATCATCAATAGCAAGAAAGATAATTACCAATATTACTCGATATGCAATCTTCAAATTATTCCCTACATATGAATAGTTTCTGACAGATGAATGTTTGTATCTTTGAAAATGGGGAATAAAGGAGTTAATTTATGTAGGAAGTCTTATAACAGCCTTTCTGCAAAGAAGCAGAATTTACACATAGACAATGCAAGATACATTAGCTTAGGAAAAAAGTCCCAAACCATGTTACATTCTAGGCTTGAAAGATCAGTCCATATATCATGATACTGTCTCCATCTAATAGGATGACCATATGTCCTGGAGTTGTGGTTTATGTCTGTTGTCCAGGTGTAATTATTAATAGTACTCCCTTTTGCTTTCAAAAGAGTTTCAGTTTGGGTAATAAATTTTATAGTCACCCTACCATGTAGTGATACAATCCCATTGCTTATGAGGGTAAGGATCTCAGGCCTTTTGTGTACAAAGATTTGTGAGGACATGCTGGCTATCTATGGTCTTCTTTTTCTGTCTTGTTTTTTCTTGCTTGTGAAAGGAACATCAATGGAATTAATATTAATAGTTTGAGTGAAACCACTAAAAGTAGTATTTATGACTATTACATAAATAAAAAGAACTTTTGTTGAAAAATGGTAAGGAATTATTAAGTTCTACTGCATAGGATTATACCAGAGAAACTTATAATACTATAGTAGGAAAAACATAATATGACCTCTTTAAATATATGAAGCATATTTTTCTAAATGAACAAAAACTCACTTAATCAATAAAATCCAGTAAAACAAGAAGATAGTTCAAGTAAAGGATTAATCAATTTGGTCACCTTGTACACATTAAAAGAAACAATACAAAATAAATTGAGAAGCTACTGATAATAGGTTATTTTCTTGATTCTATTTTACCCTAGGCTGTCCACTGTTTTTTGGTATACATGCTAATTTTAAATTTACTTCTATGAGTAAATACCAATTAATGTACTTACGTGATAATCATCACTGTATTATAAAAGCTTATATAAGACTGTAAAATAAACTTCCTCATTATTTTATTCTCAATATTCAACCGACAAACCACAAATTTGAAAGACCACCATATTCTTCTGTCTCCTCTTTGGTCATGTAAAACACTATGACTTTAACTATCCCTGGAAATGCTTGAATGCCTACTGTTTCTGTTGCTTAGTTTCCACCACTTTCCCTTTTGCATTTCACTTTCACAGTACCTACTACCACCAATGTCTTGTTTATTCATTTTAAACCCCCAATGCAAACATCTTATTTTGTAACAAAATGAAAGCAATACTTTTGCTTTTTGTCATTGAATTGCCAATATTATTGGCATTGTGGTTGATAGCGATCTGATATTTACACATTCTTCTTTATATTGAATTATATTGATTGGATTGCTTTAGATTCCTGTCAAGTTATATAGACAGATGAATTTGTTTTGAATTCCATCAAATCAATGCTCAGTCACAGAATCTTACATTATTTGTCATAGAAATCTATAACATTATCTCTTAGATATTTAGTTAATTAAAGAATATAGGAATGACTATTTAGTATGAACTTGAACTTAATTTGCTCCTCCTTTTCACTTACTGGCAAGGCAAGTGACCATCAAAGTTTTGATAGCAATAGAAATGAAAAAAATAGATTCTTCTCAGAGTTGTAATAGTGCTGTCATGGAAAATTAAAAAATTGGGTATTATATATTAGTTTATACAATTCAAAAGTAAGACTTAACAATCCATACATAAAAATTTGAGAAAATGCAATAATTTTTTTGAAAAGAAATACTTTTAATGATTAAGAATTATATAAGATTGACTATAATTTCAAAACTTATTGAAATTCTGATTTCTTAAAGAAGAGTCAATATGCTAGCAAGTGAAAAAATAACCAATGCAAGGCACCCAGTGTCAACAAATACAGTATACTTGCAAAAATAAATGTTTTCTACTTGTAATAGTAGTTAAAATTTTTTCAATTCTAAATAAGAACATAATTCTAGTAGCATTCACACATTTGGGAAAGGCTTGTATTTCTTAATTAACCAAAAAAAGTGGAAAATATCTCTATTTAATTGTTTATATTTACAGTTTTTTGAGGTAAATGGCTTTAATTCCTTTTGTTTTCAAAACAACAGAAAGTGAAATTTGACATTTAACAGCTAATATGTCAATATATGTGACAAAATGAATTGTCATAAAAATTACCATTGTTTTTCATGCTAAAAACATAACTCTCCAAGGCACAATATCAAACTATGGCTCCTACAAGGAGTAGGAAAATATAGATGCTTGAGTTTAGCCTATTATTTAGCTTAAATTGAGATTATGGGGGGTTTTATGACATCAAATGAATACCCAGTATTATTTGTGCAGGATCAATGATAATATAATTCTAGTAAGTTGTCAGCATACACAATCACTAACTAAGCCGTGAGGAATGGAAAGCATGCTTTTCATGTTTTTGTTACTATTTGAATATTTAATATGCAAGATGTAATTCATGGCAAAAAATTCTTTTTTGGTTCTATCCATCAGTTGATATATAACAGTGTAGTTCTTATTGCCAATGAAAAATAAAATAATTATTGATGAGTACTTTGAAAGCTGGGTAATATTGTGGCAAACCATTTTTTTAATTTCAAAATTTTAATTTATTAAGAACCAAATAAAGATTTTTTAAATATAGTAAACAACCTGGGAAAGCACCTTGTACAAAATGTACAGTGTATATATTCAGTCAATAATATTTATAAAAATTTAAATAATGACATAAAACAGAATTATAAACAGTAGATAAGTATATGATTCTAGTATTTAGAAAAGCATTTACATGCTGATATTCAAAGAAGATAACCTTACATAAATTTATAATATTTAAGAAATTTAATTCTGATTAAGTCACAAGTTTTTCAAGATTCATTATATTTTTCCAATGGTATCAGTAGAAAAAGAATATGTGTCTACTATAGAAATGTATAGCAAAATGCTTGCTGGAGAAATCAAGGAACTCCATGATAAAAAGTGACTATTCCTCAATTATAAGATCACATTATAAAAACTTGAATTCTTACATGTAAAAAAATACTATCAGTATATTTTTTATTTTTTCTAGGATTTCAGATTTTTTTTCTTATATCTCAGACATTCTATAATGATGACATTTGGCCCCAACTCTGAATTTAGCCAAATATTCCAGCCATTTGACATTTGGCCCATATTTACCTCCCATGAGAATCCCCCTAATACTTAGTAAGCAGTCCTAAAAGTGAATCTTAGTGAAGCCTTAGAGAGGTACTTTTCAAACTGGAATGTGCAGAAGAATCACCAGGGCTCTAGTTGAGTATAGATCCTTATCGACTGGGTCTGAGATGGAAGCAGAGATTCAGCCTTTTGAACCAGTTGCTAGAGAATGCCAGTGCTACTGATCCAGGGCCCACTTGTGGAGTAGCAAGTTCTTAAAGGACAAATACAGTTCCTTTGTGGAAATGAACACCTGGATAATTTGAGACAGAATTTCTGGGAACTAATTCCATCCACTTCATGGAAGTCTGTGTTATATTCTGAGCCTGGTAACAGGGAAAGGGAGAGAATCAAGTTAGTACTTCCATAGCTTAAGAATGTTCTACTATGCAAATTAAAAAAGAAACATACAGGAGTTGAGCAATCCCACAGACAGGTTAAAGACAAAATTTGGGAAATAATTAAATTATTTTGGTTTGTATCATCATAAGTACAAGTACAAGTATCAAGGAATTTATATCACAAAGGAAAAAAATAAGTTGAGGGGATTTCAAGAAAAGTTAACTAAAATCTTTGACTTCAAATAAGTAAAAATAATGAAAAAAGCAAGAATGTATAGCACTATTTCAAATTTAAAGGGGATAAGATAAAGCAGATAATAGATAATATGTGCCATCCATCAGGAAAAGGCAAGACAATGGAGTTTTATAAATAGGCTTGATAAAACAAGAGAAGTATGAAAATTATAAGTGAAAAATGGCTAAGATATTGAAAAATATTTCACATCACTCTTTAGAAAAAATATGAAGAAATTAAATCTGTAAGTACTGAAAAAGTTCCCCACCTCACAAAAAGCTATATAGTCAGAAATATTTTTAAATTTTGAGAACACATAAATCATCCAATGACCACGTATTACTAGAAGAATGACAGGTAATCTAAGGTAGAGAAAAACTTAATAGTGTTTCCATGGGACTAGATTTTATTGTTATAATCATTATTAATACATCTGAGTATTCATGATATATTAGGGCTGTACTTAAGGTAGAAATAACAGGTTCTGCATGAATTTTAGGTTCAAACTGAAAGACAGAACACAAGAGAGAAGAATAAAATATGCTTGGGGAAGATCCTGAAATCATTTTCCCTCAAAATACCAGAATATACTACATATACATAATACTGTTATACTAGTCCTTTAAGAAAAGAATAAGAAAAATGAAAGATATGTTAGCAGAACACTTAATTGAGAATATTCTAACAAAACATAAGTTCTGTCCTGTTTAGTCTAGATCTGAGCTATTTTCTTACTATGATAAACCCATGATAGCATAGTATGGGAAAACCATCCATTATTAACACAGAGGACTAAATGAAGCTCTTTGGACGAGAACTACCTTTCAGACCACCCAGGCTCGATTGGCTTAATTGCACCCCATTGTACTAAGTGGTGCTTTAATGGGAAGGAGGATGTAATGCAACTACAAGGCACTTGACACACGGGGAATATTTTACTCATCTAAGAGGATACTTACAGATATTGCAATGATAACGCTTGTCTAGCACCACTTCACACAAACACCTCTCCACATTTCTCTGTATTAATTTACTTTTAAATTTGTCACTAGAAGAAATAGTGATTTTTGCACACTTCACAATTTTTCAGAAAGCAAAGGTATTTAAAACTAAAACTTTAGAAGAGCTCTTAAAACTGTTTGAAGTAACAACTACATCTTCTTTCTTATGCACTACAGTGAACCATGGTGTGTGGCTGTGTGTGTGTGTGTGTGTGTGTGTGTGTGTGTATGTATGAGCAAATGTATTTTGAAAGAGTAGGATAGTAATACATGTCTCTCAAATTTTATAAACATTGTGAGTAGTAGGAACGCATGAAAAAATGCCTGTCTCTGTCCTTAGGTCATCAAGAAAACAGGATTCATTTTGAGATTTTAATCTCTTTTTGATCACAATAAATAACTCTTGGCTCAGAATCACTGTGCCAGAGACCCATTGATGTCCCCAATCTGCTTAGAGGACATGGTCCTATTAAACAGAAGGTGGGTTATGTTTGGCTTGAATGCCTGAAAAGGCTTTAGCAATTCTGTTCAAAGCAACAACAAATATCTTTTGATGTAGCTATCTCATTTTTGTGAATTTATGTTTAAAAATCATGGTGGATATACAGATGGAGCAATAGTATGCACTTAAGAATGTGTTTTCAAGTGTTGTTTACCTTAACAAAAATTTGGAAATAGACATGCATGTGCCATACTAGACTATGTTATTTTCTTATAAATACTACATACTGATTAGAAATAATGAAGTAGAAAATATATTCCATGACACTAAAGAAGTTTGCTAAATTTAAGTGGATAAAAATATGATCTGTTAATATGCTAAGCAATGTTCAATTTTATTTACCTGCATATGTAGATATGTGAAACAAACTATACGAAAAAGGAGTGAAACAATCAAGCAGTTTAAAATATTAGAATCTAACTAAGAATGGTAAAAATCAGAGATCCTTATTTGTATTCATTTTTTTTGGCCATACTGGGGTTTGAACTCAGGGTCTCACTCTTGCAAGGTCCTGATCCACTCCACCAGCCCTTGTATTCTATTTTCATATTCTATAGAAGAAACATATGACCCATGAAAATGTGTATTTTCCCATTTGATATCATAATTCTTCTAGACAGGAAACTGTTTTTAGAAAATAGTTTCATGGGCCAGTTGCAGATGAACATGAATGCTGACCGCATAGGAAGCAAATGGACGTTTCTAGGAGATGGTTTGGTTTGTTCTCCAGATGGAGATGGATAAAAGAGAAAATGAAGACCAAACAGGAGTATAAAAGATGGTATATGGAAATAGAGACTGGGCAGGGAAGCAGCCAGTATAAACACCCTGAAAATTGAATGACTAAAGGATATTTTAAGAATAAAATAACTACAATTCAATGGTTATTTATATTTGTTACACGTGTTCCTTAAACTTCTCCCAAAAATCTTCAGTAAATATTCATCCATTCATGCCCATGAATATTGCATGTGAGAATGGGTGTGTTAGATCACCTTCAGAAAGAAGATAACCTTCAGTGTATTGTGTAGATAGAGCTGGTATATGAAAGCAAGGAATTTTGAGAAGGCAACTGGGAACCTAAGACTGGTGAGTGCTCTACATTTCCACAGAACATGGAAATCAAATGAAGCAAGTTGAGTGAATTAAACTTTCAGCTGGCTCCGAACTGTCATCCCAGAGGGTCCAGAAGACAGAGTATAGAAGGAACAGTGATTATTCTCCATCCTTAGGATATGATAAAACTTTTCTCTAGGTTTTATGCTCATCTGATACTTGTCAACCTTTACTGCTTTCCTATTTGTCCTTTTTTTTTGGTTGTTCAGGTATGTGAACTCAGGGCATCATGCTTGCTAAGCAGGGACTCTACCACTTAGCCCTTTTTTTTTTTTGCTTTTTAAGATTATTTGTTCAAGTAGAGTCTCACATTTTGTCTTGGAGCCAGTCTTAGACTGCAATCTTCCTACCTCTGGCTTCTCACATAGCTGGGACCCCAGGCATATACTAATATGCCCATCTTATTTGTTGATAGTGTTCTCACTACCCTGGGTTGCCTTGAACTACAATCCTCCCAATCTGATCTCTGTTTCGATTAGCTGAGATTGCAGGTATGTACAACCATGCTGAGCAATATTTCTCCATTTTGGGATGGGACTGTCTATTCTCTGTCTGGAAGACATATCTTATGTCTACATCCATTTCAGAATGGGAATGTCTATTCTCTCTGTCCTTGTTCCATGTGTTTTGGAAGAGAAGTTGTCAGTTGTGCAGGCTCACAGTGGAGAATAATTCAGGTCTTTCCCATATGTGATTTAGAGTATCTTTTGATGAAAAATGATGAAATTTTGGACTTTATATTTTAGTATTGATGCTAGAACAAGTTAAGATTTGGGGACTGTTGGAATAGAATGAATGTACTTTTCATGCAAGAAGGACATAGATTTTTGGAGGCCAGGGGATACAATGCTATGAACCAAATTGTCCTGCTCCAAAATTGTCCAAGCCTTGACCTGAAATGTGATACTATTTACAGTTAAGGCCTTTGTGAAGTAGTTAGGTTTAGATGTCATGAAGATAAGGTCCTCATGATGGCATTAGTGCCCTTGTATAAAGAGATACCAGAAAGCCACCTGCCCTTCTCTCTCTGTCATGTACAGACACAGGGAAAAGATGGTTGTCTGCTAGTCCAGAAAAAATTCCTCACCGGAGTCAAATCAAGCAGCACCTTGACCTTGGACTTCCAACCTCCAGAACTGTGTGAAAAAAGTGTCTGTCTTTGAGATCTCAGTCTATGGTATTTTGTTACTAGTCTGAGCATACTAATATACTGGTGTTAAGAAGGTAGAGCACAACTGCACTGACATCTGGTTTGCCTTCAGAGAAAAATTCCAATTGTTGTTCCTGACCTCAGCCTCACATTTTACCATCATTTATACTTTCTTTAATTTCTGCACATCCTATTGACTTGTTATTTCAACCTGGCATCTTACTTGTGCTACAATGCCCTTTTACTGGTTTATTACCACCCTAATATTTGAACATGATGTAACCCTAGCTCAGATTTCTGTTTCCACCCTCAATTTACTTTAAAAACTATGAACAGACCCATGCTTCAGTTTTTAGGCTTTAAGACTATTTAGTTTTTAGAGGTTAGTCCTCAACACCTGTAGACACACAGAGAAAAAGAACTCTGGCTTTCTGCTCTGATTTTTTTTCACCTACATCTACAAAACTCAATTCTGCCTCCCTGATCATATGACTATCAAAATGTACATTCTTATTTCTTTGGGCAGGAAATTGTGGCACTGTGGCACCTGGACCAGTAGATGTTATGGTATTCTTTGTACCTAAAATTAATAGGATTTAGAAAAAGGTGTTGATATTCCTACAAATTCAAACCGAAGGAGATGAATAGGAACAATGGTATAGGAATAGTGGCCTCAAATTCACTATATAGTCCAGACTCCCCTTGAACACACAATCCTCTTGCCTCCCATATGATAAGACTCTAGGTAAGGGCCCAGCTAAGATAATTTATCTTTAATTTTCATAACACTAACCGAGTCTTTAAGTGGCCTATATTCCTTCATTAATAGAAGAATCAGTCCTTAAATAGAAAGCATTATTCCATGACTTTATGTCTTCTAGTGTTTTCCCCTCCCGTGATTTGCTCCAGGTTTCCTAAGCCCATAGGCTTTTCTCTCTTGACCAATCTGCTCATGTTTCTTATTTCTAACAAACATCCCCCATGTTTTTCTCTTTCTCCTTTGCCTCTTATCTTGGCTAGGCTCCCAGAGACTTTTGAAGTGACACTTATATTACCTAACTTTTAAAATTTATGTAGCCAACTGTGCTCACTTGAGAAGTAAGGAATCTCCCCAGTGCCTTCCTGATTCCTTCTGATTTAACATATGTGCTATTTGAAAACAATTGGCCTCCTTTCCCCTTTCCCTACAATCAATTGCCACATAGAACCTCAAATGATGGGAATTTTGAGCTTGATAAGAAGAGAGGGTGACATCCAGATTGTCTTAAAAGGGCTTCATAGTCCCTCACATTTTAAAATAAATCTTGAGTTGCACTGTCAAAGGTGTCACTTTGAAAAATTATATTATTATTTTTAGTTAGATTTTTGTGCTTTTATATTTATGGAGAAGAAATTAAAGTTTGAATTGAAAGACATGTCAGCTTTACTTTTAACTATTTTACTCACTAATTGTTACTTTCTATTTCTCCTTTCAATTTCTAACTGTAAAATGGAGTTACTACAGATATATTAGACAAGTAGATGATTGACAGATGATAGATAGATGATAGATGATAGATAGATACATAGATAGATATATAGATAGATAGAAAGAAAGAAAGATAGCAAGAAAGAAAGAATATCATGTATGCACACATTTATCCCAGGCCATATTGCTAATGTAACTGAATGTAGATTTGAATTTAGCTAAAGCTATAGTGATAAGAGATTTACCCATAATCTAGACCTGGTAAATTAAAACATGTGAAGCTTATCAAAGACCCTAATTAGTTCTCAAATCTTGGTTACCAGGAAAAAAATAGTGATCCACTTCTCAATAACTAAACAGTATCCATTTGCTCAGTGTCATTATTGTGCTTACTTAATAGATTAAAAATTTTATTTTTAATCATCAAAATAAGACTTTTATTAAAACATACTATTTTGAATAATCACACCCTCTAACACAAGTATGCAACAAAAAAGTGCAACTGTTCAAGACTTGTGGTCCCTGAAAAATTGGACAAAATTGCCATTTTCTCTCTAGTTTGTCTTGGTAAGACCAAGCATGCCCTGCCAACATTTTTAGAATCAGACTCTTCTCAGTATCATGCATTGATTTATGACCCTACTATCAGTGGGATCCTTGCACCACAGGAAACAAACAGCATTGAGTACCACTGTAGTCTTTGGATTTCCATATAATTGGTTTACCAATTATAGAATCAGCATTTTTTTTCCTGAATAAGATTTGTAACAGATCATGTATAGTTTGGAAAATGGCAAGAAGGGTATATAGCTAATTTAATTAGAATTCCTACAAAAGTATCAATATGGTTGCAAGGTAATATTTTGCTAAGCTCTTATGATTTAAAAAGTTATGCAACCATTTCAAATCCTCTCCAAATAAGGAGCATGCCCAAGTAACAAATGGTGGCCACAAATCTCCTTATGGTCTGACTTATGTACTACACTGGGGGACACAAATCAGAGATAAAGTACCCTGCTAACAGTGATCTCTAGATTCCTCTTCCCAGAATGCATTTCTTCAGTATCTTCAGCATTTCTTACGAGCTAATGTTGAACAATTACGCAGATAAAATTTGATTTGGCTTCCTTGTCTCAGTCCATCCTGCCTCACCATTATGTGGAGACCCATGCAGTTGAAATAAGTCCACTGGTGGTCAGAGTACCTGAAACAACTAATTACTTGATGCACCTTGTTTTAATTGTATCATCATACCCCAGGTGTGGCAACTTTCATATTAGAAAAAAAAATGCCTTGATCTCAGCTCATCAGTTCCTGTAAAACTGAAAGGAAATCTCCCTCTCTGAAAATAAGTTTCTTAAGTACAATGAACATAGTTTCTACCCACCATACTACCTAGAATTATGTTTTACTCAAATGAGGTCATATTGAGTAAATGTTAAATGTATCTCTTTTTTTGCATCTAGCCACTAAATTCTACATTTCTAACTTATGAATTCTGACTTTTGCATTCCTGTCAATTTCTGATTTTCTAAATATTTTGTCCAGGTTGGCTATTAACTTAATACTGTTTTTGTTGTGTTTCCAAAAACATAGCCCAAATATACCATATGTTTTAAATAAATATATAATGCATTAGACTCTTCTATCAACAGTCAGAAAACTCAGAAATGGGTCTAGTAGAGAACTGCTACTTCTCTTTTACTCAATCTCATCTCTCTCTATTGGATTCTGCTTAGGAAGCCTTGTAGACAAAGTGTGACCATTCAAAATGCACTTGTGTAATAACCAGAGTTAATTTTTCTTGCCCAACTTCTAGGAAATCTACCTCAAATGCACTTGTCAAGAAATCTTCTAATTTCAAGATGCTCTAAATATGTTTGGGTTAAGAAATATCTAGCTAGAGACAATAAGGTGTTGACCGAAAAAAAAATTCAACATAATTAGGAATTACCTAGTCAAGACCCTCAAAAGTCCAAATTCCCTACATGAGATAAAAGAAAAATCAAAAGTAAAGATCAGTTTTGATGAATGCTACCTTCAGCATCACAAAAATGAACAACAGAAGCCGTGAGTTTCCTATTACTGAATTGGCCGGTAAATCAGATACTGTATGCAAAGAGTTACCATTTTGAATAATCAATTTATTCATTCAACAAACTATCAAGTACCAGGCATTATGCTAGGTTTCTGGGAAGCAAAATTAATTACAGGATTTGTTGGGGGTGTTTTTTCATTCTATCAATGGTGGATGTGGAAGAGTGTCAGGAAGAGCTTAATTGATTAAGTAGGGCTTGAGAGAGGGATTGACATCCTGAAAAGGGAAGACCATGAGTGAAGGCACATGAAGGAGGATGGGACAGCATGTGAATTGCTGTGATTAGAAGATAGTTGTGGGACTGGCACCAACAGAGATCATCCTGGAAGGTATATTCACTCATTCACTCACTAAATTCACTAAATGTCTACTATGTGTCAGTCTCTATGCTAAATATTCAGGAGAAGACTTGCATAGTTAAAGGGGGGGAATATACATATAACTTAATTGCAATATTTTTAAATGGATTAAGCACAATGTCAAAATATATGATACATGAAAAGGGTATCCTTTATTAACAGAGAATACTTCCTGGAGATAAATTAAAAAAAAAAAAAAACTTCTGAATGGAACTCTAAGGGGAAAGAAAGGATGAGGAAAGCAGACAGAGGAAAAGGAGAAGCACAATCACAGGAGAGGCAATGACTCTAAGCAGTATTGAGAACATAGCAGAACAACAAAAGATGACAGAAGTGGGGACAGGATGACAGGCTGTCCTCTATAGGGTAAGGTATTTTCACTGAACTGGGGAGCTTTTGAAGAATTCTTGTACACTAAGAAATTTATCTGTATCTATCTGTTATTTTTTAGCATCTTACTAAATTACTTAGTTACAGTTGCTTTCCCCACTGTGATTATGATTAAAATCCTCCAATATAAAACTATGTCTTTGTTTTCCAAAGTAGCTAGCAAAAGAAGATTGAGGGAGATTATCTTACATTCTTTAATCAGGCTCATATTAATAAAGAAGAAGGGGTGGAATAGGTGAGGACATAGGAATTAAGAAAGGAAGAAAGAAACTCTCAGGGATCTCATCTGAGCCCAAAAAGCAAGCCAGGAGCAGAGTGGCCACTGGACCTTTGGGGCTTCTACAACTTCCCCAAAAGAGAATTTGGAAGCTTTAACAAAACTTGGTTATTCAATCCGAATAACAGCAACCTGAGTTTATATAAAAAACTGGATGATCCACCACTCTTGCTTTTGGAAATACTGGGATGAAAATTATCTTTGTATACTTTGTTTCTTTTGGAGGAACATTTATAGAACATTTTGAATTTTTCATGTCACTAGTGATATGTAATTAAGTGACATAGCAATGTAAAATTAGTCTTTCAATACAATTTTCTAAGGTAATTACATGTAATTGAAGAGAAATAAGAGTTGCTTTTACTTTAAGGTGGTGATCATATCATACCATCATTTATGATTCATATAATACTCATACCCACAGCACAAAAAGATCAAAGGATATGTTTCTGAGCAAGGACGCTGAGTAAGTGATATAGTATACCAAGCAATTAAAATTGAAAAAGCTCCTAGAAAAATGTCCAATGTTTATAAAGAAAAATGAATTTTCGAGCCTGTTGTTAGATGGATAATTCTACTTGGGTTTCTCACATTTCTGCAAGTCTGAAATAAGGCACTAACTGCTGTTTCTCTCAAGGTATTAACTGACCCTTTTTTTCGGAGTATATTTGCAAATACTTGGAAAATGTAGAAAACATAGTACTCTTCCCAAAGCAAGACAAGTTTGCTTACAGAAAAGACAGGTGAGAGAGAGAAAGAGACAGAGAGGTCTCCATAATGATTCCTAATGTAAAGATTGGGTTTCATAGACTTTCTGGGCACATTCACTTTGTCCTCAAGGAAACCAACTGCAAGGGAAAACAATTGAAATATGCCAGTGCTCATGCAGTTCACTGTTAGAGGAGAAATAAAGCTTTAGATCTGAAAGCCTATGACTTGGGAGGGTTTTTTGTTGTTGTTGTCTTCTGCCAGCCTATGTGGAACTACAGGAGCCTAAATCATTAGTTTCTATGTAGAATAAAATCTTGGACATTTTATAGTTTGTGCAGCATTAAATGATAAAGAAAAATTATGATTATATTTGGAAAACATTTTAATTATGACAGATCTCTTAACATGCTAACTTTACAATAGCTATATCAAGTATGTCATCTGTCATATATCCTAAGGAAAACAAATACATTGCCTTCAAGAGTCAGGGAGAATGGTGATCTGATTGAGACCTTTTTGATTATGAGACTGTAAAGTTGATTGGAAGAGTATTCTTCTGGAATGGCAATTAATTTCTTTGATTCAGGTACCAACTGGAAAAAACCTCTTTCTACTTTACCTCATTTAATGGGAGTGATGGGAACATGATATGTAAGGAAGATCATGGCTTTGGGTCTAGTACTGTTCTGCCACTACAAGGTCTGTGACTTTAGATAAGCTACATGTTCCCTTGCAACCTAAGATTTTTATCCTTGGAAAGTGGAAATGATGTCTGCCTTTCATGATTACTATAAGATAGATAAGGAGAGTATATTATATATGTGCAAGTGTTCCTTGACACAGAATTGGTACTTAAGAGCTACTTACCATCATTGACATTTCTTTAATTAATATAAATCATACCTGCAAAAGTTAGAAATTCAGTTTTAAGATGAACCAATCTATAATCTTGTTCACACTTTCCTAAGGGCAAAAATCAAGAACAAGTAATAAATTGCAATTTATTTTGGTTGCTCAGGTATGTTATACTGAGTTTCCTAAAGACAGGTTATGCATGTGACAGATTTCCTACTCAGAGAATCTATCTATCTGTCTATCTATCTATCTACTGTGTATAGTCTGTACATATATATGCATACATATATGAATGTATGCATGTATGTTGTTAAAGGAAAACTCCTCATTTCCTCAAAAGCACTTAAGAAAAATCATTGTGGTAAGTTGCCCTTAAATTCCATGGCAGAATCTGTCACCTCCATCCTTGATCTGAGTCCCTCTCTCTAAAGAAACTTATGCCATTATTCATTTTCTTTCTCTTCACTAAACATAGATATTATATAGTAGATACTTAAAGACAGCTATAAAACAAATGATATTAAATTAGAATTTCTTGGACATTTACATTTAGACTCAACAAAAATGTTTTTCTTTATGTCCCTGCTAACTTTCATTTTTCTTTCAGTTTTCAAGAAGTACATGCCTTATCTTTTGTGATTCTTCACAAGAGTCTGGTAATTCAAAATATTACACTGAAAAATAATCAAAACCAAGAAAATATGCAAACAAAGTTATTGTTTGAAAACAGAATAATTTAGGTAAATAAAAATATACAGGAATATATTGATGAACTTGTATACTAAACACATTATTTGTTCTAATAAATGTGTCAGAAGAATTTAAAGGCTGTAACTTATGTATAACACTGTGAAGCACAGATGTGGGTGTGGAGGGAAATGAAATCCCCTTACAGATTCAGGGACAGTACCTTAATTTCTTTCTTTTTATGATGGGATTGTTTTTCTCATGAGGTTTTGTCAAACCCTTAAAATTGATGTCATTTTTGATTAATTCTTTTTGTACTCTGATGACAGCTAATGGAATGATTTGAAAGCTATTTGCTTTACAAAAAAGATCCAATATAGTTTCCTTTTGTGCCCATTCTTAAAGCTTTTACTTCTTTCTCTTGAAATAATTAGTAAAAGAGAAGAAAGATTGCTGTAATTACTAAGCATTATAAACTATATCTGGGTGCCTGACATTAACAGTAGCTGTCATTAAAATTAGATCACTTGTCTCATTTTAGGGAAATGTTACTTTTTACTATTTTAATGATATAATCTGAAAAATATCTTGACAGGATTCTAATTCTGAAAATGGAGCATAGACCCTTAAATACATATATGTTTTTGCTCTATTCAGAAATCTATAAGGTGATTAAAGTTCTGCCTTTAAGTATATCAAGTCCTTATGATTGGCATTATAAAAATGGATCAAAGTCATCAATTATTTCATAAGAATTATCAGAGTTCAAGCATTATCTTTTAAGTCAATTTCAAGAACGGATCAAAAAGTAAAATCCTACTCAAGCAATCAAATGACATACTTTAGGAATAAGACTGGGTTTTATCACAGTTTTAAATATATACAGTGTTTCCAAGTGTTTCTTTTTCTCCCGTAAACTTAACATTTGTGTCTATAACATTTTCATTACTCCTTGCTCATGGATGTTATAGTAAATCTATAATATAAAGAATAATTTTTCTTGATTACATAGCAATTTATAAGTCATACCAATGTATAATAAATATACAAATTATAATAAGTATAATATATTTATACTTATTATACCAGTGTATTTTACTAATAAAAGTATAAATGTTTAATAAATATGATCACAATACTATCAGATGCAAATAACAAAAATACTAAAGACATGAAGGAAAAAAGTAGTATGAGAAGTAAAAATTCAAAATAGAATCAAAAGATAAACCAGGCATGGAAATATAAAACTATTGAGTTATATCTTTAAAGAACCAAAGGTCTTAAATTATCTTAATTAAGTATTCTTATGATGGAAAGAAAACCCACAAATTATACAAATATAAATATTTTAAATTTGTTGGATAATTAAATGGTCCTTAACAACATAAGTTTATGTTATCCCTTGTAAATTTCCATGCTACATAGGGTACATAATTGTGGTAACTATGAAAACCAACAATAAAAATATTTGAAATTAATAGCACCCAAAGTTTTCCTTAGAAATTAATGCTTCTCCCACCCTGAAATAGCAAAGTTGATGCTATTAAATGTGATAAATGAAATGTAAATTAAAATTTTAATAAGGGGCTTGTTAATCCATTTGTTCACAGCTAACTTGAACTCAGTTAAATTAGTTCCTTATAATAAGTACTAGAGATATGATTTCTTCTAAGTCTCAAGAGCAAATAAGTGTTAGAAGACTGCTTGTCCCAAGATAGCTACATAAAATGTTATTAAAATTATTCACTAGACATTTTTTCTGTGATGCATTTCATTTAGAAAATCAATTGTGCTGTTAAAGATAGCAAAAGTCCTCTAAGAGCAATCATAATGGGAAATACAAAGGCAAACATATATCCATCTGGGATCTTTTATAGAATATTTATCTTGGCCCTGCTCATTTTATCATCAAAAATTGCAGAAAATAGTTCTCAAGTAATTATAAAATATCACATGGTTACAGAACCACAGAACATCTCCTGGAAAGTGTAGAAATTGTTTAGTATTTGTTAGACATTCTCTTTAATCTCCAGGACAATATTTCTCAACTCTGCAAACTTGTAGATCATCTGGTTAATATAATATTGCTAATGTATTTTTATTAATCTAGCATAAATATAAGCATCACTTTTGGATAAGTGTTTTTAAAAAAAATTCATCATAATTTTAAAAACAAAAATTAGATATAATCATTAGCATTCATAATAGTAATTTATGAATTTATGCTTGAGAGAGGAGAGAGTTTTTTCTTTTTTAGTGTTTTACAAAGAGGGCTGGGGTTAAACCATCACTGAAAACTTGAGCCACAAGAAAAGTATGAACAATTGGTTTTGATTTCTGTTCTTAGGTTCTGTTTCTTTGACATTGGAAAAACCAAAGTCACTATTGTAGGTGACCTAAAATAGCAACAAGTGGTTGACAACTCTCTCAGGCAATTCTCAATACTCAAATCAAGCATGGGGATCTTAGATTATATAAAGTGAATGTTACACATCTTCATGAGATGTCAAGTTTCTAGTACTCTCAAAATAAGGTTGCTAGCAACTTAATAAAATGAAAAAAACATAAAAAGAAAACATAAGCCAAAACTTAAAATGATAATTACTGGATTCTACTTCAGATGGTTCTTCAGCATATTTACCACATTTAAAAGCCATTATTGGAAACAGCATAGCCAAAACAATTGAAAAAGAACAGTTAGATTGTGTTTAGGTAACACAAGACTCATCTTCAATTTATGAACAATTTGGAGAGAAGAACTCACAGAAAAATTAGTGCCTATCTGAAAGAAATATCTGCTTAGGGGCTAAAAATAATGACTCAGTGGAGTTGAGTAGTAAGATAGCAGTTTCAAAATCTACATTAAATGGAAGGAAAAAATAGAATAGTTTTGCCAAGATTCTGGAACCAGAAGATTATATTACCAACTGTGAACAAGGACTGTTATATGAAACCAATGTATCATATAAGGCTGGAGTCATATCAAAAGTGCCTTTCTTTAGAGGTTAGTTGGTATGATGAAAGTAACTCCCAAATAATAATGGAAAGAATCTTTCTTAGAAGATCAACAAAAATGGGAAAGGAATGTGCATTAGAAAGTATGTAATGATACATACAAAAGAAAAGGATGAGGAATTTAGGAAAAATATTTATAATATGTGATGACAACATATTCTGAGTTTAAATTATCTGTCATGTTGTTTAATTTAAGAGAAGATAATAAACATTTCTCATAGATTTAACTAATACGTGGAGATACAAGAATTAGAATTGAAAGTTGCCAATGATACAAATATGTCCTGAAACTCAAGACTAGCCAAAATAAACAAGATAATCCAAAGTAAACCTTCAAATGGGAAAGCAGAGTAGCATAATATCTTGAGGATAGTATTATTTTGAGTGTTTATTCAAAACCTTAGTAATAGAAGTATATTAGAGAGATAAAAAGAGAGAAAAACAACAGACATGTCCTGCTAATAGTATGTTTTCTATGACCAAACAGGTACAATAAAATGGGTGCATCCCTGACAATTTTACCAAAGTGATAGAGATAAGACAAGAGAATACATCAAAAACAGAATAATAAGCAGGATACCAGTGACTCACACCTGTAATCCTAGCTACTCAGGAGGCAGAGATTAGAAGGATCATTATTCAAAATCAGCCTAGGCAAACAGTTCACAAGACCCTGCCTCAAAAATACCTGGCACAAAAATAGGCTGGTGGAATTGCTCAAGTGGAGAGCATCTGCCTAGTAAAAGTGAGGCCCTGAGTTCAAACCCCAGTGCTGCACCCACCAAAAACACTGGGTAATGAAACCTGTTGAAATTGTTTAAAGTAGTGATGAAGAGGAATGAGGGAGAATGGTGATGGGGGTGGTCACAACCAAGGTTCAGTGTAAGAATATATGGAAATTTCACAATGAAATGTCTGTGTATAACTAATATATCCTAATTAAACATAAGGTAGAAAGAAGAAAAATAGAGATGAACCAAATCAGGCTGTAACACATATAAACATGGAATTGCAATAAGGAAATTCCCTGTGTAGCTATCTTAAACAACAAAAATGAAAATTTTTTTC
Source organism: Castor canadensis (assembly GCF_047511655.1). NCBI lineage: Eukaryota > Metazoa > Chordata > Mammalia > Rodentia > Castoridae > Castor > Castor canadensis. The sequence continues at coordinate 140,126,711 of NC_133388.1, read as the reverse complement.
TTTTCTTATACAAAATCAGAGAACAGGAAAGCAGAACAATTCTTGCCTAGGAGGGTTGGTACAAGTGGAAGAGGTGAGGAGGTGGGGAAATGGTGAAGGAGGGTGAATATAGTGCAAATACTATGTACACATATATGTAAATGGAAAATGGTATCTGTTTCATATCATTCCAGGAATGGAGGAGGGTGAATAAGAATGGTGGAAGAGGTGAATTCAAGTATGATATATTTGATAGATTATAAGAACTTTTGTGAATATCACAATGTACTCCCACCCAACACAAAAATTTAAAAACTGAAAATAACATAAATTTCCAATAGTTGAAGAGTGCATGAGTAGTTTATGGCACATTCAATAGATTAGTGTGCAGCCATTTATAATTCTGTTGATACCCATATATATGTAATATGTGTATATAAGAAGATTTAAACTCCTTAGTGATTAGCTGAAATTCCCATTGGTCATCAGTAAAGCACTTTAAACCACTTTCATTTGCCTTGCTAACAATAAAATCTGCTGCCCAAAAATAAAATAGATAAGACAGGTAGGATAAGGAGGTGCTCTAGAAATATTTTTTAACAAAAGAGAGGAGTTGTATAACAAAATGGAAGTGAGAGAAACCTTGGGAGTTTCCCTGTCATCTCAGAGTGAGTAGTGAGTAGACTCAACATGAAACTGTTGTGTCACTGAAGATAGAGATAATTTTTCTTTTTAAAAAAGTGCATCACTTCTTTTAATGTTTTTATATCTTTCAAGAAGCAGAATTAAAGAAGGATGCCTTTAATTGAAGTCATATATGCATGAGTTTATAGAAGAGGAAAGAAGGACCAAAGGAGTCTAAAATAATTCTGTTTATCTTAAAAAATATTTAAAATCAACAAAAGATTAGTTTACTGAAAAGAACAAAGACTTTTCTTAGGAGAACAGGTACAAGATACCCAAGTCATTACTTATTAGTTTTGAGACAACTGAAAATACTTTTTAAAAGTTGAAAAAATTCTTAGTCTATGTACACTTGAGGAAAAGTTTAAGAAGCTGATTGTCATGTTAAAGTACCACATAAATAAGTAGCATATGAATGTTTAAGAATCTCATGTGACTCTGAAATAGCATATCTTACCTGGTTTACCTATGATCAAATTATCTGAGCAATGTATTATGTTTTCTATACAAGCAAATATAAATCATGCAAACTCCATATTCTGTAATTCACACTTTTATCTTCTTCATCTTTCTGGCAAGTCTATTTCATTCCCAGTCTATAATATATCACTAGTTGAAAGAGCCAATAATAAGAAATTGTGCCAAAATACTACCAATCTTTGAAAAAATATGAAGGAGTATGCTATTCACACCAGGTCTAGTGGGATTAATGGATAATAAAACATCAACATTATATGCTTATTATTAATTTGAAAATTTCTCACAAGTAACCTACCTTTGAATATTTACAAGATAATCTTTTTGTCTTGCTACAGTGTTGGATAGGAAGAAATGAAATAAAAACCATTTGTGAATATTTGTTTTTCATGAATTGGGTGTCCTCTTGAGAAGTGGAGAGTTAAAGACACAGGACCTGGGTCTAGATTACAACTTGAGTTCATTCTGTTCAAACCACTGGGATGAGCTATTGTAATATATTCACTGCCAAGAGATAAATTACTGAGCAAATGATGGAATCTATCATATACAGAAAAATTGACTTCCCATCAACTGCATAATATGAGAAGAAAAATTGTAATGAGAACCACAGTCAAAATGTGAAATAGCATAAAATATATTCACCGTTCACATATAAAAAAGGAGAAGCACCTGCCTGTTGCAGATACTTAACTGTAAATGAACAATAAGTAGAAAGGTGGTAGGGGCCTCCAGTCTGGATGATGATGTTCACTTTTATCTTGTGCTGTATTTATTGGCTATTTTTTAACTTTAATAAGACTCAAAAAAATAGATTCAGTGAAGGTGCAAGGTGTAGGCATGTCTTAGCCAAAAGAAAATAATTACAATACAATATAAGTCAAAAGCCACAGACTATTAGAGTTTGAAGTACTCTTCATCCTATCCTGGTTAAATCTAGAATTATGGCTAAAAAGAAGAATGTAAGTACTTACAAATATTTATGTGTTTTGTATTGAGAGGTCAGATCATTACTTGTTTTTACTTAACTTTCTTTTTTCAGTCTTTAAATTTTATCTATATTTAGTTTTGAATTAGCATACATTAAATATACAAGGGGGTCTCATTGTGATGATTCCATAGATGTGTACAGAATACTTTGAATAAGTTCACCCCCTCTATTATATTTCCAATCATCCCTCCCTCTTCCATCCCTTTTTTTTTTTTTTTTTTTAATCGGTGCTGGGGACCGAACTCAGGGTCTTGCACTTGCCAGGCAAGCGCTCTTCCACTGAGCTAAATCCCCAACCCCCCTTTTTTTAATTCATTTATTCACATGTGCATATATTGTTTGGGTCATTTCTCCCCCTCCCCCCATCTCCAACCTCTCCCCCCACCCCCCCTTGCTTCCAGGCAGAACCTGTTCTGCACTTTTCTCCAGTTCCACTGAAGATTAGAAATAAGCAATAATAAGAAAGACATAGCATTTTTGCTAGTTGAGATAAGGATAGCTATACAGAGAGATTCCTAGCATTGCTATCATGTACAAATGTGTTACAACCCAGGTTGATTCTTCTCTAACTGATCTTTACACTGGTTCCTAATCCCCTTCTTGGGTTGACCTCTGTCACTTTAAGGTTTCTGAATTAATTCCTCTGGAGTGGGGACATCAAATATTTTCATGTTCTGGGTTTTCTATATAACCCCGTACTTCCCGTATATGTTCTTCTCTTGTCATGTAACCCAAATAAAAGTCTTCTAAATGCTTTCATAAACATAGATTTACTATTTACCCATCTTTCATACTGAAATATAGGCATGATGCTCTTAACCAATTACACATGTCAAAACCAAAAATTATGATGAATAAAACCAACAAATATTTCAAACGAGTCAATCCATATCCCAAAGAAAACAAGAAATTTTGAAAATTACTACTGTAACTAATTTCTTGCATACCCATTTAAAAATATAAGCAGATAAAAACCTAATATTTTAGCATATGATTTTCAAGACAGCATGCAAATTTCAAATACTTCTACTAGACAGACATCATACCTTTGTGTGTATTTTGCTAATCACAGTCCTAATCAGATACAGAAAATGGCTATTGTTCTAAATTGTTTATGGTCAGATTATCCTAGTTTTATTTATTCATGTTTTCATTGTTTTGAGACAAAATCTTGCTATATTGCCTAGGCTAGCTCTTAATTGGCATTTTTTTCTTTCTTTTATCATTTTAAAATTTACTTACATGCTTATACATTGTTCAGGTCACCTCCCCCCTCCTCCTGCCCCACGCACCCTCCACCACAACTTCTGGGCAGAAGCTGTTCTGCCCTCTTTTTCTCGGATTTTGTTGAAGAGAAAATATAGGAGATAATAAGAAAGACATGGCAGTTTTGCTAGTTTAAGATAAAGATAGCTATACAGAGAGATTCCTAGCGTTGCTTCCATGCACTTGTGTATTGCAACCCATATTGGTTTATCTCTGCCAGATCTCTTCGCTACTGCCTGGTCCCCTTCTCATAGTGGCCTCTGCCAGTTTAAGATTACTTTATTCGCTCCTCTACAGTCAGCACATCAACCACACTCAAGCTTTAGGTTTCTGTCCCTTTTCCTATTCCTCCTGTGCGCATTCTCCCCTTAATGTGTGACCCACACAATAATATTACTGCAATTTTTTAGGTCTGTAATCTGCATATGAAGGAGAAGATGAGATTTTTTGGCCTTCTGAGCCTAGCTAACTTCAGTTAAGATGATGTTCTCCCTTTCCATCCATTTACTTGCAAATTACAAAATTTCATTATTCTTTGTGGCTGAGTAAAATTCCGTATGATCCAGCAATACCACTCCCAGAGACATACCTGAAGGAATGGGACTCAGGTTATTACAAAGGCGCCTCCACACCCATGTTTATGGCAGCACTATTCACAATAGCTAAGCTATGGAAACAGCCAAGATGCCCCACTACCAAAGAATGGATTGTCGTTTTTTAAAAAAATATTTTGCCCCTTTAAATTTCTACCTTATTTTATTTAAATGTAACCATATTAGGGCAGGGGGAAGGCAAGATGGCGACTGAGTGACACCAACTGGCTTTCCTCCTTGTGGGCCCTCCCTACTAAAGGGCAATTCTTATATCAAACTCCTTGCAGAACTACAAAAAAAAAAAAAAAAAAAAAAAATCAACATTTTAGGAGCCAAAGGTAATCGCGGCACCAAGGACCCACAGATTGTAGTCCCAAGCACCTGCACTTGGAGTGCCAGGGGCAAGGTTCTCCACTGAGCCCACGGGTTCCTACACTTGTGTAAACAGGGCCTTGCCTTGAGTGTTCTGCCCATGGTCCTGGTGAGTGTGCACAAGATTCCGTGCCTACACCACGCACTGGGTACAGGGACTCCACTCGGGGCCCAGAAATTCTCTTTTGGCACTCCCAAAATGTTGTATCTGGTACACAAATTGCAAAGAAACAGAGTAATCAGCATGAAACGACAGCCAGCAGAGCCATCCCCACAATAACAAAAAATAGACCTCTTAGGACCTGTGGTTCACTGCTGCCAGCCACAAGCCCCTTCTGTGAAAGTGCAGCAGAATGCCCAGATTATGATAATAACCAATAGTAGTCATGGGTTTGAGAGAAGGGAAAGCTACAAGTGAAGAAGAGACAGCGCAAGATTGGCAAAGTGAGGATCCAAACTCCAGAACTCTTCACCACAGATAATATTCAGATATTCAAATTCTTCCCCCTCAGTCCCCAACACTGGAAAAGGTGCAGAAGACTGTAAACTGACACCCTTCCAGAGTCAGGTGTCTTACTAGACTGTAGCAAAGGGAACCAAACACTGGAACTTTGGGGGAGGAAGACGCTTCCGCTCAAAAGAGCATAGAGCACTGAGATTTTCTTGTATGCCTGTTTGTCACTGTTAAGCATTTGATGTTTATATTTTTTGTTATTATTGTCTTTCCAGGTTTTTGTTTTGTTTTCTTTTGTACATCCAAATTGTGTAATTTTTCACTCTCTGCCATTTTCTCTCTAGTTCTGCTTTTTTCCTCTTCCTTTTTTCTGCAGACATCTTAAGAAAGCCAAAAAACCTGCCATTTAGTATTCAGTCTTAATCCACTTCCTCTCCTTCCCTTTCCTATACTCTTCCCTATTTATATTCTCCTGCTCATCTACAACCATAACTTGCCTCTAGCTAATATTTTCTTCTCTCTGTTTACTCAGCCATAATCCTCAGTTACCTATACTCTCGACTGGTAAACAGATTGCCAGAACACTTTCCCCCTCCCTTTGGTTTTACGTTTGTCTGTCTACTTAATTTCTCCACTTCTTTTCTTCCTCTCTCCCTTAACACAATATTAACTAGTTTTCTTCTACCTACTTAATTCACTTTCTCATTACACTCTTCTATTAAGCTTAGCTGCCACTCCTCTATGCCTTATAAAACCATACACTTTGTATTATCCATTATTCCCCCTTTCTCCTCCTCATTCCCCTTCCCCTGTAACCTTGGGTCTTTCTAGATCATGAAAATTCATCTCTGCTTCAATATCATTCTAAAGATACTGGAACAGTAGCAGTGATTTATCTTCTCTCGGATTGCCATAATCTCAAGGCTGCAGTTTATCAACTATGATAACTTTAACAGCTAAGATTCCTGGTCTCCCTTTAGTTACCTGTTTCTGGAAACTCTCTAAAATATTTTGGAGATCATGAGATTCAATTTCCATGGACTGGATTTACTAATTCATAAATTCTCTTTTATTCTTTTTGTTACGTATTTCTGGTAGGCATAACAACTTGTGCAATTTCATAGCACCTAATATGGGTACATTTAAAAAATTTTTACTAGCATATCTTAGTTAAACAGAGGGTTTTCAATGTCACATTTCCATATATGTATACAACGTACCTTGGTTAGACTCATCTCCTCCATCATTCCCTCTCACATCACTCACCCCTACTTAAAATAATTTCAACAGTTTTCATTGTTTAATTTCGTATACATATATAAAGAACATCAACCTTATTCCCCATCCTTCAACCTCTCCATTTACTCTCCCCCAACCACTAGTATCCACCCCCAGGAAGACCTGTTTTACATTCTAGTCTTTCATTTTTTCAAGCTTATATCCCTTGTTCAAAGCAATTTCACCAGGATATTTCAACCATGAATATATTGTACTTTAATCAAATTAACCCACTCTATTACTCTCTCTTACCCTTCCCTCTCACCTCATTGGTGCATACATGTTAAGAATTTTTTTCGTCTTGATGGATTGTTCCTTTTATTAACATGTAGTGACCTTCATTGTGTCTTCTGATTAATCTTGTCTGAAATCTGCTTCATCAGATATGAGTATAGCTACTCCTGCCTGCTTTCAAGGTCCATTTGCTTGGTAGATTTTTTTCCCACCCTTTCGCTATAAGCCAACATTTGTTACTGTCAATGAGATTCATTTCTTGAAAGCAACAAACTGATAAGTCTTGTTTTTTAATCTAATTCACAATTCTATGTCTTTTTGATTGGGGAATTAAGGTCATTTACATTCAGTTTTAATATTGAAAGGTATGCAGTATTTCCAGACATTTTATTGCTTTCGTGATAATTCTTTCTCCCTATTTCTTGTTTGCTAATCTGTTTGGCTAATGGGGTTTATTCTGGTGTTTTTCTGGTTGTGTCTATCTTCTTGTTCTGTATGTGGGATTCTTTTAAGTATTTTCTCTAGTGCTGGTTTTGTGGTCATAAATTCCTTTAGTTTTTGCTTATTATGGAAAGTTTTTATTTTTCCTTCAATTATGAAGGAAAAACTAGTCTTGCTGGATAGACTAGTCTAGATAAACACATTTCTTTCAGAGCTTCAAATAGACCATTCCATGCACTCATTGTCATTAGGGTTTATGTTGAGAAATCTGCTGTAATTCTGATGGCCTTGATATTTTATGTGCCAAATCATTTCTCTTTTGCTGCTTTCAAAATTCTTTCTTTGTTCTGTGTATTTAGTTTTAATTATAATATGTCTGGGTGTTTCTTTTCTGATCCTGCCTGTTGGTGGTGTTCTGAAAGCTTCCTATACCTGGATGTCTGGCCCTTTCTTGATATTTGGGAAGTTTTCTGCTATAATTTTATTGAATAAATTATTTATACCTTTAGTTTGTACCTCTTTTTCTTCTTCTATACCCATGATTTCTAGGCTGGGTGTTTTGATGGTGTCCCAGAGGTCTTGCATATTCCTTTTATATTTTCTTAGTATTTTTTTCATTATCTTTGACTGATTGATCTAATTTCTCTTTATCATCTTCCTTCCATCCTGTATTTACTATATTTTCAACCTGTTCTACTCTGTTAGCTAGATTTTGTATTGAGGTTTTTATTTTGGATTTTGAGCTTTTCATTTCCAAGATATTTATTTGATTTTTTCAAGATTTCTATATCTTCATGAACTTCTTTCATATCCTGTATGCCTTCTTTATTTCATTTGTCTGTTTGAATTCTTTTTGAGTTCAGTCAGTTGTTCATTTGTATCTTCTTTGAATTCATTCATTTGCTTATATAATTCCTCTTTGAATTAATTCATCATTTTTTATCATTGCACTTTAAATTCATTGGCAGTTATATCTTTCTCTTTACTATGGTTTGAGGCTTTTATTGTGGAGTTGCTGGCTTTTGTGGAAGAACTGTTGCTTTGTTGCCTCATGTTTCTGCATTGTGATTTACTAATCTGGGTCACTTTTGTTTGGAAGTTCCAATCCCCTGTGTCCCTTTAGTTAAGGCTTTCTCAAAGGTTATTGAGGATTGGGTAGTGGCTGGGTCCTGTTCTATTTTCCTGTCTCTAGACTGGGGTTTTGTGACTCAGTAGTCAAATATACAAAGTGACAACCCCTAGTCTACACAGGGAGTAACATATGACTTCCCACCTTCAAAGACCTCTCAAATGAAAAAAGTAGTAGAAATAAAGCTACAAGACCTCTGAAATAACTTTGATCCATTTGGTAAGAATTTCTAATATACAGATTTTCACCCAACAATAAAAATGCTTTAATAATTTTAAATGTTTAATTTCTTTGCTTGTCTAATGGTAATAAGTTCTCTATTGCTGGAGTTCTCTGTCACTAAATTATGTTAGCTATCAATCAGATATGCACACATTTTGTTATTAAAAGTTAAGTTGAGAAAAGAACAACTAATAACCCTTGAAATTCTAAATATCCTGGTTGGTTCAAAAATAACCTATATTAAAATTACTTGTCTAATTTTCTTATTCATTCTTCTCTGAATTAGGGAAAGATAAGTAGATGTCTTTGATAACTCAGAAGATACTGCACATGTTTTAAGCATATTTGAAATATTTAATATCTTGAAAATAACAATATGAGTGAGGATACACAGAAATTGAAATTTCTATGTAGTATTGAGGGAAGCTAAATTATTAAAAACATTCCATAGGATCCCAGGATTGTGTAAGAGCTTTTCTTTTCTCCTCTTCTCTTCCTTTCCTTTTCTTTTTCTTTCATGTAATTTCTTTCCATTGTTTAAAATATAAGTGCTTTCTCATTTATATTTTAACTCCATCTCTCCCTCCCTCCCTCACCCCCTTTCTCCCTCTTTCCTTCCTTCCTTTCTTTTCAGTACTGAAGTTTGAATCCATGTTAAGCATGCTCTACCCTGGGCCATACCCCCAGCCAGTGTGTGTGAATTTGTGTTGGGCTGAAAATCTTATTCTTGAGAACTGTCTTCTAAAGGTTATCTCAAAGTTACACACAGGAGAATTAGTCTCATTTATAATGATCATAAATTTTAACAACTTATTAATGACTAATAATTAAATAAATTATAGTTCATGAAATATCAAGCAGCCATTAAAATTGATGATGTGGAACTACTTTTATTTACACAAAAAAAGAGTAAATCCATCTAAATAAGTATCAAATCTTATTCTTTGATTAAATACACATCAGTACATATATACCCATACAGACACATTTAGACTCACAGTTAAATATGTATACTAATATTTATATTTCTCTTTGTTTTTCTCTATATTGTCAATCATATTAAAATGATATGCATTATTTTTAGTAAATACTTGTTGAATTGTTCTTATGATTGAAAATAATTTTGATGATTTATTTCAGAGATGGGAGAGTCTAAGGAAAGAAAGAATAATGAAAAAGGTTTTGATTGAAACAGAAATTAACCAAAGTCAGAATCCAAGAATAATATACAAAAATCAATTGTGTTACTATATATGAGCAAGTGAACAGTTCCATTAATAATAGCATCAAAAACAGTAAGATGCTTATGAATGAATGTATTTAGCATGTTAAATACTTAACGAGTTGCTACTCTTTGCCAGTGAAACACAAGACAGATCAAACAGATAGCTTCCCACCTTCAAGGAACTTCTGTGCAGGTTAGATTTTAAAATATTCTAGATTATGTGTCAGTCAACTTTTTTTTGTGAATAAGCTTGTAAAATTTTGTTCTGTTAGATGATTTTCTAGAATTGCTGGGTATCCCAGCTGTAAAACGGGGGTATAGTTAACCATCTTGTGAAAGATAGTATTTTTAGAAAGCACTTATATTTTAAACAATAGAAAACATGATCAAATACCTTTAATTAAACCTAATATGTTAAATAACCCAAATCTTGAAGTAATATTGATTTTAAAGAAAATTACGTATCTTCCTAATTTAGAGAAGGAAATAAAAAACTAAACTATAATTTGTGTACAAATAAGCTAGTATAAGAAATAAAGATCTCTCTTATTGAAAGCTAGAAATAATTATGCTACTGAATTTTCTAGTAGTCATTCTTCATTCATGAGTTGAACCAGATTTCTTTTCAAAACTAATTTAAAAACTAAACAAATTCTTTCAAAAAATGTTCACCAAAAAAGGAAATTGCTTTCCTTCACTTGAAAGTATAGCAGTATGCTACCTCATTAAAATACCAATATGTAAGGTATAAAAGGACTTGTCAGCCCTGAGGTTAGCAGATTTGTAAAAGTGATGTAATTTAGAAGCAGAGGATCATTTAGTGCACTAGAAGGTAAAAGGAAGGCCATCAAAAATAAAACCTCCTTATTAACCACGAAGCAAATTTCTAAGTTAGCATAAACATTCGCAATCAAGCAAGCTTCAAAATGTGCAAGACTAAAAATCAAAGTCCACATAGAAAAATTTGTAAACACTTATTCAAACATTGAGTGTATGACACATAATATTACTTAAGTCCCCAAAGATTTGATTTAATATACTTTCCTTTATTAGTGCTTGTAAATATGGGGAAAAGTAATGTGCTTTTATATTGCTTTTGGAATTATTCCCAATTACTACATAGTGGTTTTTCTTGTGTGTTCTAGAAACTATCTTTAAAACATGTGTGCCCCAGAATTATTATTCCAGAAATTATGCTTATAAGAGTTCTTGAAATTACAAAATATTTACAGTATTTTGTGCAGGCCACAAAAATTATCCAACACTACAACAGCACTTAATGAGAAAATGCCCCCCACCACCCATCTCAACTGATGTAAGCAGAAAAGACTGGCTACCACAAAGCCCCCAAATAAGCTGCTGTTCCTACCAAAGAATTGATGTGCCATGTCATCTTTATCTATGTATGCTTTATATTTAGGTTATTAATAAGAGTCCCTCTAATCTTCTACCCATTGATCCCACTAGTATGCTATAAATCTCATATTACATTACTCCCAAAGGTAAAACGAACGATTCCAAAATGTGCATCCAGTGGAATAATACTGTCATTAAAAGTAATAAGCTAATAATATAAATAACAATATGGTTGAATCTCGAAAAAATATTATACTGAGCAAAATAACTAGGTACAAAAGGGTATATGCTTCATGTTTCTATTTATATGAAGTTCCAGGGCAGGATTAAACTCATCTTTAGAAATAGAAATCAGTGATTTCCTGGGATAGTAACGAGGGCTGGAAATGAACTACAGTGTGTTAGGAGGGAAGGCCTTGGGTCAGAACAAGTGTTCAGTACTTGACTTTACACTGATGTGTATAAGGTATGCATGCATTTGTTAAACTATATCAAATAGCATGCTTAGTTTAGGTTTGTTTTTTAATACATGAATTAAGCCACAATAAAGTTAATTTTAAAATTCAGACAAAGAACTAAGGAAAAATTAGGAATAGTTCTTCAAAGTTAAAAAAAGAGTTATTCTGTTCCACATTAACATCTGATAAGTAGGTATGGAATGAATTTATCATGCACAACTATCCAGAAGCTAAGCAACGTGATCACTTTTCCTCACATCTTTAAGATTGAGACTAAGATACTGAGTTCAAGAAGCCAAAAAGTTTGGTCAAAATAAATATTCTTTATAAGTTATAAGCAAATAAATGTTAATACATTTCCATATATATCATCTAACAATTCAAATCCAATTATAAGTAATTAACATCATTGAGCTACATAAATACCTACACTATTATTGTGTTAAAAAGTCTGTTGCTTAAAATAATTCATTATGGATCCTGGAAAACTTTTATCTTAAAAAACTTGTTTAAGAGAATGTGGTATCTATACACAATGGAATTTTATGCAGCCATGAAGAAGAACGAAATGTTATCATTCGCTGGTAAATGGATGGAATTAGAGAACATCATTCTGAGTGAGGTTAGCCTGGCCCAAAAGACCAAAAATCGTATGTTCTCCCTCATATGTGGACATTAGATCAAGGGCAAACACAACAATGGGATTGGACTTTGAGCACATGATAAAAGCGAGAGCACACAAGGGAGGGGTGAGGATAGGTAAGACACCTAAAAAATTAGCTAGCATTTGTTGCCCTTAATGCAGAGAAACTAAAGCAGATACCTTAAAAGCAACTGAGGCCAATAGGAAAAGGGGACCAGGACCTAGAGAAAAGGTTAGATCAAAAAGAATTAACCTAGAAGGTAACACACACACACAGGAAATCAATGTGAGCCAATGCCCTGTATAGCTATCCTTATCTCAACCAGCAAAACCCCTTGTTCCTTCCTATTATAGCTTATACTCTCTCTCCAACAAAATTAGAGATAAGGGCAAAATAGTTTCTGCTGGGTATTGAGGGGGGAGAGGGAGGGGGTGGAGTGGGTGGTAAGGGAGGGGGTGGGGGCAGGGGGAGAAACGACCCAAGCCTTGTATGCACATATGAATAACAAAAGAAAAAAAAAGAGAATGATATTTGTTAAACTGATACTTGAAACTACAGGCTTAAATTTCAAATACTTAAATATTGAATATTTAAAAAAATTAATGGAATGGCCTCCCCAAAAGGTTGGAACCTACTCTAATTCCTGTGCAATGATTAAACCCTTTTCACATTTAATCTACTTCTGCAGTACAAATTGAGGAAAACAAGAAAGACATGGCTTCTGCAATCAAAGAGCATATAATCCAAAAGAGAATAAATACTCAAATACATATTGTTAATGGCTTATTAAACATTGTAGTCTCATAAGGACCCAAATAGAAAATAACTTTACTTTTCCCCACCATGTACATCCAACAGCTTATCTGATGTGTTTTTTCTTAGAATTGAATAAAATGTTGGCCATTTCCATGGTTTCTTTACTCACAGTCAGATAAATAAAAGTTAGTTTAACCTAATTATTACCTAAATTCTGAAATAATCCATAGAAGCTGATTGTGAAATTAGATGCTCATGAATCAGAGATCGTACGCTTTCACAAACTTTAAACAATTTTAAGGAGATAAGCAACCAAAGGCATAACCAAGACATAGTAGATATGGTTGTGCAGCTTCCATGACATTCTTCATGGAGCCATGCCTCCTAAATTCATGGGTTCCAGATTTATTTGTTGTGAGTAAACAACTCTGCATACTAAAGCTTTTCTTGCCAGTGATGCTATCTCAAGCAATTTCTATAGCTTTTGGTCTTAAGATAATTAATAGTCCACTCATCACTTCATGCATAGTAACACTATTACTTTTGTTGTTAAAATGAAATGACTAAGACAATAATCAAAATTCCAGATGATGGAAAATTGACTTCTCCTCTCATTTATCTTAGCACTACATCCAGTTGGAAAGTTTGTAGAGGTCATCACTGAGTCAGTATCTTCACTCTGAAATTACAGTTTTCATTCCCGCCAAGATAAAGTCTGGAGAGAGAGGGTGAAAAGTGATGATCTTCTCTCTCCAGGCTGTGTGGCTTCCTGTAACCATCATCATACAGTACTGGTGTTCCTTAAGTTTCATAGGCTCAAAGATTAACCTTTTATTGTAGTTGTATTCAGTTGGTTTCTCAGAAAATCACTTATGAGATATCTTCAACTTTAATTTCCATGATGCAGAAAATGATTCTACTACTCCAAGCAACTTAAAACTTCGACTCTGCACCTATGCATGATCTCTTTACCCCTCCTGGTGGCCTTTATGAATGAAATCCTTCTCAAAGATTCCCCTGACTCTCTCTTGCCCATTTGTCTACTTGACTGACAGGAAAACCTACACATATAGTCTCTAACTATGAAAGTACAGTTTGCTTGCAATGGCTTCTTTATCTTTGTCTTTGTCTTTGACACAAAGCAGGTGCTTTGTGCTTTAGAATCAGGCACAATTTCTCTAAATGTCATGGAGGCAAATAAACTTTGAAGCTCTTCTTATTGGCTACAGGAGAAAGTACAAATCATACTTTCCATCCACCACTGAAGCATAATTATTTCTAAAATTATTTTTTTCTGTCAATCCTTTAACACATACCTAGTAAACTACAAGTGGTTGGTTATTAATATTAGCAGAAATGTTTTCCTAAATCATTAGCTTATCTAAGATTGAGGTGAATATGAGGGTATTTGGAAAGAGTTATTTAGTTCTAAACCTCTGGAGCCTCAGCTAGTAATGACATGACAGTGAATGAGTTCCAAGACACAGCACACACACATACACACACACACACACACACACACACACACGCACGCACACATGCACACACACACACACTACTTTAATATTTGGTCACGTTATTAAGCAAGATAGATAGTGATATGTACCATATAAGAAAAATAAATTAAGAGCAAGAGACATGAATAAAGATAAAGAAATAATCATTTCCTCTTAAATACTTCCAACAGCCTGGGAGTACACACTGTGAAGTAGCTCATCCCTCATTTCTTACAATTCAATAGAATATGATTTTTAATTTTGGACTAAAAATGCTTTCTTGACCCCCAGTGATTCTGTTTCTGCTTTTGGAAACTAGACAAAACAAGTTCATGTTATAATTTTATGACAGCCCTTCAAAATATGTGCCATATCTCTACGGGGTATCTGTCTTTTGTGCTAAGTACCATCCTCAATATATCCAGTCATTTCTCAAGGATCTAATTTTGACTCTCTCGACATACTAGGTACTCATCTATAAATTTATCATGTTCTGTGTTCTGTCAAAGTTCCTTAAAGTAATGTGTCTGGAAACATAAAAGCATTTAACCTGACAGAATTAATCTAAATACTATATTTTTAAACTGCAATAAAATTACACTATCTCTTTTTGATTGACATATTGTACAGTTGACTTTTTTGAGCTCTCATTTGAACAAAATATCTTTATATAAACTTTTAAAATAAGAAATTGAGGAACCTGACCTATCACTAGATATAATTTATTAATTCCAGTTAAAACATACCAGCACCAAATCTCAAAATATTGTGCCAGACTTCAGAAAAGAGAAATCAGAATAATTTTAATTAATGATTTACACCACAAAATCTGGGTCACAAAGAGAATGTGAACCCAATAAATTAAAAAATCAACAGTTCTATCTATTAAATCAAGCCAGAGTTATTAATGTTATATCAATTTTGTGTAGGTTAGCATAGAAAAATACAAGTATAAAACTCCTAAAACATTCTCTAAAGATACTTACATTCTTTTTGAGAAGAATATGCATATATGAGAGTGTATATTAATATTTTATGCTGATAATTTTGCTAAATGAGTGAAAGGAGAGAGTCCAGTTAAGAAGCCTCACTATCTGAAAACCTTTACAGAGAAGTTAAGATATCAGCTTAACTAGGAATGAGGAGCTTTCAGATCAATAGAAAAGATGAGGATTAACATTCTAGGTGAAGTAAATTCCATGTACAAGAACAAGGAATAATATATAAGGCATTTTGGAGTATTAAAACAGATCATTATGTTTGGAGAAGAGAGAGTAACATGAAATATGTGGGGAAAGGTAAGATGTGGATGCACTATATGAGGTTTTAAATGTTGAAAGATAACTTTAGACTCCATTAAATTGGACCAAAAGATAGTTGTTGGTAGTTTGGATCCACACAGTGCCATGCAAAAAGCAATATTTTGGGAGGAGTAATCTACTTGAAATATATGGAACAGATCGGATGAGAGAGACTTCAGGTGGTGAATTGGTTGGTGAATTAGAATAAACAGCCAATAAATGAAGTGCAACAAGCAAGGGCTCTTAAGAAATGTTGTAGCTGAGAAAAATTACAAAAATTGCAATCTCGTAACAGCTTTAATGTGGAACAAAAAGAGAACATCTAAAGAGATTACAAAGATAATACAAAGATAATTGGGGATAGATAGAGGTGATAAAGAACAGAAGTGAATGAAACCTAATAATTTGAGGAGAGGGAAAAATACCCAAAATACATTTGGTAAGTGGCTTATAATGTGAGGCCAAAGTTCAGAATGACCAAAGCTAATATGGATTGAGCTGTAAAGAAGCAACTGAAGCTATGTACCACAGTGGTATGACAAGGGAGGAAAATGAATAGAAATGCATTAGGTCAAGCTTAGGAAAAAGGAAATAAAGTCAGTGGAGACAGCAGAACACCCCAAAGAAAAAATTAAACCAGAACAAATGTATTACACTGGGTCTTTGAAAGCCAGCATAAGAGCAGAGGAAAGGCTAAGCGTGCTAGATAACATAAACCTGACGCAACTCATAAATAAAGTTTCTGAGACAAAACTGTGAATGAGTTTGTATTTAACTACATAGCAAATGCCATATTTGTTGATAAGGTAAGATTCAATAAGAAAGTCTTTAGGCTTGGTTATGCATATTCTCAATGAGAGGAGGTAGTGGATTTTTAACATTACCAGATAGAAATATATGGGCCCTAGAATCTAGAAGAGGTAAACCCTCAAGAAAAGATATTTAACAGTACTAATGACTAAAAAAAAATGAAGATAGCCTACTAATGACCCTTTTGAACAATATTATTAAATACAGAAAAAAAGCTTCAAAATGATTTCATGTTTTTTCCATCAATTGTCTTCGTGTTTCTATTATGATGCTATCATAATAAAGCTTTGTGCTATTCACAAAGCTTTTGTGAACCTCATCCAAGTCCTAGTCAAAAGAATCTGATTTGATGAAGTAGAAATTAATGATAACTTCCCAAATAGAATAATAACATAATTTCAATAGGGTCTTAATTGAGTAAAACAATCAATATTTAGACAGTTACTAAAACCAGTATTTTAAAGGGAGAAATGCATGTTAACATGCCAGCTTTCAATTTTTTGTAAAATTCAATATACATCTTAATAAAGAGGTGTCAGAATTTATCAGCTGTGGAATGGTTATATATCATCAAAAAACATTAACATAAAATTAAAGTGACATGTTTCCTAATTGTTGTTTTATAATTACATAAAGTGTCAAATATTGCCAAATACAGGAATACAGTAAAGAAAGTATTGTGTTTTCCTTTTTGTCTCTGCATGGGAACAGTATAATAATTCTAAGAAGCTGGATGATATAGACACCCAATCTCATTAACTCACACTTTTCTATTTGGTAAGTATGAATATTTTATTTGTTACAACTGTTAGGATATTTTTCTTCTGGGTGTCAAAATATGTCTATTTTGGTTACTTGATCTATTTACTTTAGAGTATTTGTACATATCTAGAAGGTTCTTTTTGTCCATTGCTGTTGTTCAAGAATAAGTTGTCAACAAAATTTATGAGTATGGCCTTGTTGAATGTATAATTCAAGCAGCAGTGCACCTCCCCAGTAAGCACAAAGCCTTGAGTCCAAACCCCCGCACAAACAAACAAACAAAAAAAACCAGAATATGTCCTAAAGAAGTAATGATATCCAAGTCTTTAGTGACATATATTTAAAATTAGAAGATGAACTATTATTAGGTACTAGTACTATAATGTCAGGAATTCTATTTGACTAAACTATGCATTGATAGACAAGTTATTTTAGGAATTAATTTTCATAAATCAGACATATCCTGATAATGATATATGACTATTGCATTGGAACAAATATATGTAAAATATTTATTTTAGATATGTGAGAAATTAAAATTTCATGAACACAGGAAAATGTATATTTATTGAGAATGAATGAATACTGACATTTGAGAAGATTTGTAAAATTTTTGTTTTACCTTGTACTGTTTTCCTTTAACTTATTTTTTAGTAATTCTTTAAAAGAATCTTTAGAAAAAATTCTCTCTGGTTAGACCATAGTACAACAAAAAGTGGCAGATGTTGTCTCAATTCCTGAAGTCATTTAATTAAAATGAAAACTAAAGCGCAACTGTCAATGAAGTAGTGGAAATAACTTGGAGTCTGGATTCTGCTGACCAGAATTCCAGCCCTGATGGCTTTAATCACAACATCTTTAATGAATTTGGAACAAGTGGATGTTTTTCAAACTTCTCTTAGCAACACAACTCTTTCTTCAAATGAAAATTCATGTGGAAAGATAATATATTTTACATGCCTATAAGCAAATAACTCAGAGATTGAGTGTATGTCCAATAATCAGGCACCGTGGGAGGCAAATTGAAAACCACTGAACCAGTGATGACACTCTATGCTAACATTAGGAATCCCAAAACCAGAAATGTTTTATTAATCATAAAAGCAACACTGTTGACATCTGGGCCAAATATTTTATATATTTTACTGCATTTACTTATCTAACATCATTAAAAGGAAAATAAAACCCAATTTATTAATGTACTCAACATTGATACAGCTAGTAAGTGCTAAGGACAGAAATCAAACCCACAACAACTTGATTCCAAAGCCAACACTGATTCTTACAAGAGTTACCATCAGTTACATATGTACTATATTCTATGCATATCCTTACTTAACAGGACAATCTTATGGGTTAGGTGTTACTCTCCTTGTTTTGTGGATAATGAAGCTAAAGCTTTTTAGAAGGTTAAATTGTTCATAGTCACACTTTCAAAAAAATATTTACATCTCCATTTTCTTTGGTATTAGTAAACTACATCCCAGCATTTTTTGTATTTTTCATGCCTGCCTACATTCTATCATTGTTATGTATAAACATTTGCTATTCCTATAGGATATGAACTATGAAAATTTGGTCTGTGTGTGTGCTTGCATGCATGTGCGTGTTTTGAAGCTAATCACTGTGTTGCCCTGTAGCACTATTTTAGGAACACACAGTTTCATTCTATACACATATAATGTGTATAGGTAGTTCAAGAGCTTTCAAATAATCATTACTCTTTGATTGTAAAAATAAAATAATTCCAGTAAGAACAGTGTGTGATTACCTAAAAAACTGAAACATTAATTAAATAGCATATATTCAACATTTATTCCATATTTTTGATAAGCATTAGGAAAATAATTCCTATCTTTGATATTCTGAAAATTGAATATTAACATTCAAAACACACAATCACCTGAAGAAAAATATTTGAACCATCAAGAGTAAATAAACATACCTATAAACCAAAATCTTGGTTTTTAGAATTCATAAATTGAAAAGATTTTTTTTTAGAGTTTTTCCGAACTTAGAGCCTCTTTAGTTTCTTACTAATAGAACATAAGGAAAAAGTGATTGGAAAGAGATATTGAGTCTCATATATTAAAACTAAAATGCTGGATTTCTTCCAGAATCAAACTGGCAATTGTGTTAAAATGTGGATGCTGAAATCTTTCCATGAGCTGCCTCTTGAAGTTGACCAGGTCATGCTAGTGACTGCCAAAAATCTAAACTTGGCACTTGTTCTCAAGTCAGTGTATAGGGGGTGGCCAGCTGGAAAATTGCCTGAGGAGTTCCAATAATTTGAAAATCATCAACATAAATTTTCTCCCTAAAAAGAATGCTTCTTCTGGGGAAACTGGACCACTATTCCAGAGGGCTGTTGACACATTTTAGGTACTTTACCGACAGCACATCTAAGAATTGGACTGAATTTAGGTTCACAGTTCCAAAATCAAAACCCACTTGGAAAGAATGAAAAGGAACACAGCCTCATTCCCTAGGAAATAAGAAATCTTAGCTTAAAGGATCCATAGTAATGTCTGATACCGGGCTTAATTTGGGGTAAGAGTTTTCTATCTGTAATAGGTAGAGTCTTCTCTCAGTGTTGCTCACAGATGCTTTTAATTTTTTTTTCAAAAAACATCACAGGGATTTCTGGTTATAACTGAGAGTGGAATCAAGGAATTCACTACTTTTGCCTAGCAAAATTGCCATTCACTCTGCTAATTAAAAAAATTCTCAAATTTCTTCTAACCTGACAAAGTTTCACTGAACAATGTGCTAAATATTAAATCAATGAGATTTGGAAGGCCTATTGAGGGTAGCTTGTGCAAATTAAATTACATAGCTATTTTTGGAGTGATATTCCAGGGCACTCTTTGATTTATGGTCTGGGATTTTAGAGAACTAATAACATAAGGATAGAACTAACACAAGGACAGCCTTTACTATTTTGTTTTTATTTGCCTAGTGATCATTTCCAATTCTTATTCACAAAATGGGTGAAAATCACCAAAATCTTACAAAGCCTTTCCATCAAGGATACAAGCAGTGTAGACAGTTACAAAAGGAGACAAAAATTCTTCTTTTTATTATTTTTCATTCCCTCTTACAAACTATGTGTTTTCAAATGCTATTTAATGTTAGATATGTATTTAATTAACCAGGAAATTTTTTTGGTGGTACTAGCGTTCGAATTCATGGGCCTGCTATTTACTAGGTAGGCACTCTACCATTTGAGCCACACCGCCAGCCCATAGTTAAGTAACCAGATTGGCAATTTTCTCCCATGAAGAACATTAACATGATAATCCTTTTAAAATTATGGCACCAGTATATTAAAAGACTGTATTTACCAGAAAAAAATCACATTAAATGAATAAAGCTTTATAATAATATAGTATTTTAATATAAATCATGGCAATTGATTCTTATATCAGTCCTGTGAGTGACTAGGAGGAATTAGAAATTCCTCCTAGATGAGGAATAGTTATGAGGAATAGATAAGGAACAGGTATAGTGGAGATGAGGAATAGGTATAGTGACTTAATTGTTAGTATTGGCAGATGAGCTGTGTGAATGATGTAACCAAGAATGAGGACACACTCAGCTTTGGAGAAAAAATCAACAGTGTGTGCTGAAGCAGAGATATGGAAAAAGAGGTCAGAAGACAGAAGCTAAGACATTTATATCTGTGGCTAATTTTAAGTGCTACTTTTGTGATAAAGGCTTAGTTCTTCTAAAACTTCTTCTTTTAAAAGGTGACAGATTTTTCCATCTTCTGTAGTCTTCTTTGATTTCTTTCTTCAGTGGTTTATAGTTTTCCTTGTAGAGGTCATTCACATCCTTTGTCAAGCTTATTCCTAGTTATTGATTTTTTTTCAGACTATTGTAAATGGAATTGATTTCATATATTCTTTCTCAACCTGTTCATTGTTGGTGTATGTAAAGGCTACTGATTTTTATACATTGATTTGGTATCCTGCTTCATTGCTGAAGCTGTTTATAGTGTCTAGGAGTTTTTTTGGTATTTCCATGTCTTTTAGGTATAAGATCTTGCCATCTGCAAATAGAGATAGTTTGATGACCTACTTACTTATTTGTATTCCCTTTATTTCTTTTTCTTTTCTTAATGCTCTGGCTAGAAATTCCAGGATTACGCTACATAGGAGTGGAGAGAGTGAACGCCCTTGTCTTCTTCCTGACTTTAAAGGAAATGGCTTCAGTTTTTCCCCATTAAGAATGATATTGGCTATAGGCTTGCCATATATAGCCTTTATTATTTTGAGGTACATTCCTTTTGTTACTAATTTCATCAGGGTTTTTATCATTAAAGGATGCTGAATTTCATCAAAGGCTTTTTCAGTATCTATTAAGATGATCAAGTGGTTTTTGCCCTTGCTTCTGTTAATATGCTATATTACATTTAATGAATTGCATAGGTTGAACTATACCTGCATCCCTGTGATGAAGCTGACTTGGTCATGGTGTATGATTTTTTTGATATATTGTTGAATTTGGTTTGCCATTATTCTGTTGAGGATTTTTGCATCTATGCTCATTAAAGAGATTGGCCTGTAATTCTCTTTTTCTGTTCTGTCCTTGTCCTGTTTTGGAATGAGTGTAGCTTCATAGAATAAGTTTGGAAGTATTCTTTCCTTTCTATTTCATGAAGAAGTTTAAGGAGTCTTGGTATTAGTTCTTCTTCAAAGGTCTGGTAAAATCCATCAGGTTCTTGACTTTTGTTTTTTGGGAGATTCTTAATTGTTTCTTCAATTTCATTGCTTGTTATAGATTTGTTTAGCTGATTAATATCCTCTTGGTTCAATTTTGGATGGTCATATGTATCTAGTAGTTTGCCCATTTATTCTATATTTTTCCAAGAAGATTACTCATGGATTAGTAGGATCAACATAGTGAAAATGGCTACACTGCCAAAAGCAGTCTAATGTTCAACATAAGTCCTATCAAAATCCCAATGACATTCATCACAGAGCAATTGAAAAATCAACCCTAAAGTTCACTTGGAAGCACAAAAGACCACAAATAGCAAAGGCAATACTGAGCAAAAAGAGTAATGCTGGAGGTATCACAATTCCCGACCTCAAACTATATTACAGATCCATAGCAATGAAAACATATATGAAGGCCAGTGGAACAGAATAGAAGACCCAGATATGAACCCACGCAGCTATGCCCCCTAATTTTCAACAAAGCCTCCAAAAACATACCACGGAGTAAAACAGCATCTTCAACTAATGTTGCTGGGAAAACTGGATATCTGCCTGCTGGCAACTGAAACTAGATCCATGTCTTTCACCCTGTACAAGTATCAACTCAAAGTGGATTAAGGACCTTAATATATGACCTGAAACTTTGATGATAGTGCAGGAAAGAGCAGGAAATACACTGGAAACAATAGGCATAGGCAAGGACTTCCTCAGTAGAACTCAAAGGGCTCTGCAACTGAGAGAAAGGACTGACATATGGGTCTACATGAACTTAAAAAGCTGTTGTCCAGAAAAAGAATTGGTTTCTAAATTGAAGAGGCTGCCCACAGAATGTGAGAAAATCTTTGTCCTCTACACATCAGACAAGGAACTGATAACCAGAATATACAAGAAGCTCAAAAAACTAAATTCCCCAAAAAATCAATGACTCAATGAAGAAATATCAAATGAACTGAACAGAGCCTTTTCAAAGAAAGCAGTTAAAATGGCTAAAAAAGCACATGAAAAAATGCTGAACATCCCTGGCCATAAAGGAAATTCAAATCAAAACCACATTAAGACTCAACCTTACTCCTGTTAGAATAGCTACTATCAAGAACACAAACAACAACAAATGTTGGTGAGGATGCGGGGTAAAAGGAAACCTCATACACTGCTGGTGGGAATGTAAACTAGTACAACCACAATGGAAAACAATATGTAGTGGCAAGGGGAGTGGGGTAGAGAGGGAAGGGGACACAGGAGAGAGATGGCCCAAACAATGTATATACATATGAATGGATGAATAAACCATAAAAAAATCCCCTCCCCTAAAAAACTAGAAACATATCTGCCATATGATTCAGCAATACCACTCCAAGGGCTATACCCAGAGGAATGAGTCAGTTTACAATAAAGGCACATGCACACCAATGTTTATTGCAGCACTATTCACAATACTTAAGCTATGGAAACAACCAAGATGCCCCACTATTAACAAATGGATTAAAAGAATGTGGTATTTATATATAATGGAATTTTATTCTGCCACAAAGATGAATGAAATTTTGTCATTTGCAGGTACATGAACAGAACTGGAGAAACATCATCTTAAGTGAAGCAGCCAAGGTTCAGAGGGCCAAAAGTTACATGTTTTCCCTCACATGTGGAATATAGACCAAATACAAATACAGCAATATTATGAAAAATAGGTCACACTAAGGGGAGGTCACATACAAGAGGGGTAGTGTAAAAGATGGAAACTAAGAAGATGAATGTGGTTGGTATACTCTATACAAGAATGAGTATAGAATTCTTACCCTGGCTGAAACTACCAAACAACAAAGGGAGTAAGGTAGAATGAAGAAAACTCGAGGAGATGAATCAATTGGTGTTATAATACATATACATACATATATATATATATGGAAATATCATAAGGAAACCCCCTGCACATCTACCTTTATTATAAACAAGCAAAACTGTCAATTTTTTTCTTTTTTTCTTTTTTCTTCTACAAAATAGGAAAATAGGAGAGTGGAACAGGTCCTGCACAGGAGGGTAGAAGGGGGTTGGTACCAGTGAAAGGGGGGAGGTAGCAAGGACAGGGGTAGGAAGAGAAATACAGAGCAAAAAATGTGTATATATTTATATAAATGCAATACCTGGTGAAACTATTGCAGGAATAGGGGAGGGGAGAATAAAGGAAAGCAGTGGAGGGGGTGAATTCAAGTATGATATATTTACATATTTGATACACTGCAAGAACTTTTGCAAATGCTATAATGTAGCCCCACCTAGTACAATAAAATAAATAAATAAATAAATTTTAAAAGTGACATATTAAACTATTATTCAGCCTGATGTCCAAAAATATAACTGGATTTAGGTCAAGAAAATTCTTTGCATGTGTATTTAGAGTTATTTGGTTAGTGAAATTAGTTTAACCTGATAGAGCAAAGTGAATTTAAAGTTGAAACAAAACAAAAAGTAAATGCATCCATTCTGCAAATATTAATGAGGGTTCTTTATATTGCTAATCCCTCTCAGGGCCTCAGCTCTATCATTGCCCTCTCAAGGTGACTATGCCTACCCAGCTAATCTAGTCAGCATCTACCCTCTTCAAGGTTTTCCAGCTTGTTACACCATCTTGTGTCATTGATTTTGTGTGTCACTACCTCAAAATACTTTATTTGCTTCTTTATATGCTTATTTCTGGATGCTATCAACCATCCACCCCTAACCAAGCCACAAGTGCATCTTCAATGCAACTGCTTCAGTGCTACAAACCATGACTGAGTGTTGTAGGTGCCTGATTTACACTAAGGAAAGAATACTTACCTTTTTGCATACAACATACTCAATAATAATTTTAAATCTATTATTTCAATTGAGTCTCATAAAATGCTATCAAATGGTCAATTTTAGAAAATACATTTAAGGACTAGGGGTGTAGTTCATTGGTAGAGCACTTACCTAGCAAAAATTCTAAACTCTGCAAAGAAAAATGTGTGTGTGTGTGTGTGTGTGTGTGTGTGTGTGTGACATCCTCCTACAATTTCCAAGATCATAATTCATAGAACAGAAAATCAGTTTTCATAGACTGTGATAATCACTGGACGACATCCTTGTTCTCAAGATGTCTTCAGAAACATACAGTTGCCAGATTGAGTTCCATCTGCCTTGTTCATTCTATGTTCCAGATGTAGGAACAAGCATGAAGCCCACATGAACTTTCAGTGAAGTTTTGATTCATAAAGAGCACAAGATATGAGAACTACTAGAAAATCCATAAGATAGCTCTTCCAATTAGCCCAGCTGTGCAAAATGCTAAGGAACTTCCACATATGATGAAACTAAAGACAATTTCTGCTTGCAAGATACTATTATTTAGTCTACTGGGGGAATCTATTTATATCTTTAAATAATTTAACACATACTATTAAATAATTACTCTTGGTTGATTATACTTTTAAATTTGTCTTTTAGACAGATACAATGATGCACATTGCATATTTGAAAATACATAATAACAATATTACCAATTGCTTTGTTTTATCAAAATACTGCACCTTCTTCTAGTATATACAGTTATATTTCATTTCCTCCACAGTTACATGAGACTGTATCTGAGATCATGCCTCAGAAAAATGCTTATAATGTTTATGGGGAAACATGATTCAGAAACAATTCCAAAGAGTAAGAATCAGAGATACTAAGAGAAAATGGAGCCACAAGGTTTTGGGATTCTGGACTCCTGAATGATCACAAGAAGCATATCCAACTAGAATTTATCTACTTTCAGACTGTAACTTAACTGATAGGGACACTATATATGTTATTATATGCAGTCAGTGAGTCTTTAGAAATATTCTGCTCATTGGTTAACATATTCTATCGTATTATTTGTAGTATAAATTTGAAAAATAATAAAATATATCAGCTATTATCATGGATTTTTTTATTGTAGACAAACTAGAATTATTATGTTAGAACTTTAGGATTGTAAATAATATATAAATTAATCAGAAGAATTTTGTCATATTTGTTGTTTTCCTGGTAATACCATATATCACTATCCAAAATAAGACATATGCATCCATTAGATTTTCATATCACTCTTAATTTAAGAACTGTATATTTGTTAGACTTATTTTGAGGTATGTAGCAGTTTTGATTTCATTTTATTTCTTGCAAATATAATTATAAACTTTTCCCTTTATCATTTACTTGCATAGGGTTGAAGCAAAGCCATTTTATATATTTTGTAATTGTCATATTATTAGACTATTTTATTTTCTGTAGTAGTATTTTTCCTATTAATTCTTGTGGGCTTTTCAAATATATAAATACTCCATTTATAAATAGTTGTACTATTCCCCCTTATTTTATGATACCTATGATCATTATTACATTCATTTGGCTAATTTCATTGCATATAATACTTTCAGGGAGATATTAAATAATAGTGAGAAAATTTAGGCACACCTTCCTTTTTTCTTATTTCTTATTTCTCTTCAAAGGCTTCCAGCATATATAATATTTTCTATATTTGGCTATATAATCTTTTCCCCTTTTTATTGAGTAGCATTTCATGGAACTTATATCCTCTGGTGCACACTTTGGGGAAGATGTTTAAAGATATTTGAAGAGCAAGGTTATTGCTGCAGAAATATTTTCAGGATTGATGATACTAGGATATTCTAGGAAGTGATCTCTTCTAGAAAACCCATCACAATACAATAAAAATATATAAACTTTAAGGGCTTAGAAAGACATTTGGTTTTATTTAATTCAAATATTTTTCATATTCATATCTATGAAACTACTGCTTGCTTAAGCAGAAGGTATTTTATATATTACAAAAATTGTCAATAAAATCAAAGTCATTGCTCTCCACAGTGTTGTCTTCAACTTACAAGGAAGAAAATTTGTATTCTATCTAAGCAAAGTCCTTGTGAAATTCTTTAGAGACCTGATTTGAGAAATCTACAATAGAATCTAGAAGAGTTTCAAAATTCTGAAGAAAAGTAAGTGCTAATATATGACTACCTCTTGTCAATGATACATGTACATGCAAATGGATCATCCTCAGGAGTTGGTATTTTCTCATTTTTAGAG
Organism: Castor canadensis; assembly: GCF_047511655.1. NCBI lineage: Eukaryota > Metazoa > Chordata > Mammalia > Rodentia > Castoridae > Castor > Castor canadensis. The sequence continues at coordinate 140,099,965 of NC_133388.1, read as the reverse complement.
ACCTGTCAAGGCAAATAGAGGATGGGCCCAACTTAAAACCTATGCTCAAGCAGCTTTTCAATGAATGGATAATGCCTTTTCACATTCTAAAATGTCTACACTTTTCTTAGGAAAATATTACCCCCTGAGGCCTAATTAGTAAAATGAATAAACTTGAACTTTACTGCCTATAATTGCTCAAGGAAATTCAGAGAGAGAGAAAAGGCATCCTGAGTACAGCTCTTCAGGGTGATCTGCTTCACACAGCATGCTTCTCACCTTATTGAAAGAAGTGTCTCAATCAAGGGCAGTGGGTTGCCACTGAAAAAACCCAGCATCTTGCAGTGGCATGTAAATCAGTGTTGCACAGTGGCCTGCTGGAGTGGTTTACGGAGCCTCTAAGGGCAACTGTGACTTCGCTTCCTAATTCTGCATCCAGTAACCTAACAACAGTAGATAAAAATTGATTGTGGTGGGAATATTTACACCATGGAAACTGGCAAATATTAAAAATTATTATTTTTTTCTTAGAGAACTAGTTGTTAAACATTTACTAGAACACTATTACTAACTACTGAAAACATATTAATATCAATTACACTTTATTTATAGTCAATGTAAATTATAGAATCAGTTATAAATTTGCTTATACTAAAAGTTTCCAAAACTTACATATATATATAAAATACATCTTATTAGTTTAACATACTGCATACTGTTTGACAACTGACATGTCTTAACTATAATAGATTTCATCATATATCTATTTTTATTATTATATATCAAATTTTGACACACAAACCAATATTTGACATAATTAGCTATCTCTAATGAGAAAATCTAATTTGCAAAAGCATGTCATTTCTATCAATGGTTTGGCATATGTTTTCTAGATGATATGGACATGTACTTTTTCCTCAACATTTTCCCTTACATTTCTAAAGATCTAGATGATAGACTTAAGACTTCAGTGTCTAGCACAAAATCATTTATATATCTCACTCTATATATTTGACTAGATCTTTGCAAGAGCCATCAAAAATCATTGTACCAAGAAAAGTATTACTTAAAGTTTATAAAATTACAAATGATATTTGTTTAAGATATTCAAATTTCTATATGCTGATTTCAATGATACATTTCAAAGGAGGGCCAGATATGGTGACTGGTATCTATAATCCCAGTAACTCAGGAAGCAAAGTTAGGAAGGTCGTGGTTTGAGACCAGCCTGGGCAAAAGAAGCTAGCGATGTATTCTATTTTTTAAAAATATGTTTTTTTAAATCACATAATCTAACATTAAAAATGTAAAACTCTAAGGAAAAAACAGAGAATTCAAATAAACTAATGGTGTGTGTAAACATAGCTAATTTTTTGCTTACACTTGACCCTGTACTGCTCAGTAGCTAGAGAAAATGGAAAAGAAGATAAAAGTTAATGCCTTACTATTGGAAATATTAAAAGTTTTTAATTTTTTCAGGGAGATAGCATTTCCCTGTGCTTAATTTATTTAATAAATTCATCCAATACATATTTATTGATTGACCTCTACAGGTTAGGCACTACACTGATCCTGAGTCTACAGAAATTAAGCAGCCATGAAAAGGGGTATAAAAATCAAATAAGTGGAAAGGAGTGTAATGTGTGCCTTATTGTAATGGATACTGAACATCATGGGGCGCCATTAGAGTGATTAATATGTCTAGTCTAGAAGCATGATCATGGGAGTTTTCAGAGATTTTTTCCCCAGAAAATCTTCAAAATTAGATGTATCTTAATATGACAGGCATTTCAAGTACAGAGTGGAATAGAAGAGGAACAAAAGTCCAGAACAGCAGGTCAAATTCAGGGAATTTCTAGTACTTTTAGCTCTGTTAGTGTGTAAAGTTGTAGGTGAGAATGGAACAGGATTGAAGGTCACAACACTCAGGCTATAACAGAACAAGAGAACTGGGGACATGGATGGGGTCTATACTGAGAGAAATAAGCCTAAGTCATAGGCAGTAAAAACAGGAGGTTAATAGGAAGAAATAACAATTTCTAGGCTTGGAGTTCTCTATGCATGAGTTAGGAAGCTAAGAGATGGCATTATGAATGAGAAGTTATTGATTACTCTTTCAAAAATAAAGGAACTCAAAATTTATCCAGACTCGAAGAATTTCAGTGGTATGGGATGATCATGATGAATTAGGGGTGATGATAAGTGAAAATGAGGAACTCAGGAAAGTAAGGGTTTAAGGTCTGATTTGAATATTCCAATCAGGGACTGGAATGAAAAGGGAAATGGGACATTAAAATATATTGATGCCACTTTTGATCTTTAAAGCATTGTTAATTATTTACTTAAGTTATTCTTCAGAAAATTTGGAATGAAAATAATAATGGAGAATGATTTTTTTTACTTATTCTTAGACTGGTCATTTAGCAAACTGCCCCATTCCTTTTGTGTGTGTGTGTGTTTGTGTGTGTGCAAATGCTAGAGTGGTTGGCTTGTTCCAGCTTGAGATGCACAAAGTATAACTAAAAGAAAGCAGCTTTAGATTTCAGTCAGACGTATGTGTTTTTTTGCTACTTGTAAGGCACATATTTAGATTGTATAAGTATCACTATGAGAAAATAAATTTAGCAAGGTTAAATAAGAAGCAGAGCTGGGAATAAAGCCCATACTATTTGACAAAGCCTCTACTCTTAATATTATAGTAGGCTAATTACATAATTATTTATGTAGGAATAACACCTCATAAAAACAGAGTTAAAGATTAGTGGTAAGAACTAGAAGTGGTTAAGTAATATTAACCCTTTGCCTTAAGGTCAGATGTTTATTTGTGAACAAGTACATGTATATATGTTTGTAGGCAGTCATTTATCTATTAACTTATTCTAGAAAGAACTTCATAACTGCTCTGTGAGTACTTAATACTACTTTCTATGTATGTAGCAATATTTTAAACAAATAGCTCATTGCTTCATTATTATTCATTATAATACAATAAGAATTAATATAAAGGATCAAATAAATGTACACAATAAGAGCTCCTGAATGTCTTGCCTTACAATTGACAATAATATAAAGGGCAGAGGAATAAAGACAGAATGTAAAAGTTAGGTTTGCTAATTAGTGAATGTGTTTGGATCATATAAGGAGAATGCTTTAAATTGACAAAATACTATACTGATTAAACTTTTTCAGTGCTTTCAATGTGACCCAATATGGCAAATAATACCCAAACAATTTCTTCTCTTTTACAGCATTTCAGAAGTTTTCAATTATGTTTGTTTTAATTACATGAGTCCTTTAAAAAAATTTTTTTAGTGTTTTTTTCTAGTGCAGTAAGCTATAAAATCATTATTTTTGTCTATCCAAAATATTTTCCCAACATTCCCCTTTTTCTGGTATGTGATGGGCTTCCCAGGACAGACCAAGTATGTATACCTGGCCAATCATGATTCTCTACGCTTTGTGCCTGGCAAATGTCACAGTGGTGCACATTTGACCCAAGCCAGGTAAATCAGTATCATACAGATATACAAATAATGATAAAGAATATTATATTACATTTTTCACTGACTGTGTAAGCCAAAGATACCTCAAACTGTGACTACTTATGAATATTTTTGCCAGTATCATGAATGAAGCCCGTTCCCAGTAGGAGGAAGGGAGGCCATGAGAAAGAGGGTAATTCTGGAAATGGAGAAAAAATTGAATGATGTTAAAACTATTAGTACCCTTAAGTCAAGCCATGACTTCAATCCACTGACTTATCAATGGCATAACCAGTAATTGTCCACAAGTTAGATGGATTGTGATTTGTCTTTCAATGAGTCACTACTAATACTTTATACTTAAGTCACAAGCTGGTGTCTAACTAAGTTGTGCAACCATAGACAAAGCACATCTTCTCCCTTGGTTTGAGCTTTTCACCTATAAAATTATTGAAATTAGATTGATCCCCAGGTCATTATCCTTCCTAACATACAGGATTCTAACAGACCATTAACGTGTTTTAAATAATGCTGTCATATCTCAGCCTAGTTTTGCTCAAATATTCCTTTGCTAACCATTTTCCTAAATGTAACTCTTCATAATTCCTACATAACAGAATGGAAGAGAAGAAAGAGTATAAAAGGAAGGCACACACTATGATATTTTCCAGTGTTTAGTTCTTGATTTAGCACTCTTTTCAGGATAATATGAACTGCAGATAAGTTACCACCTCACCCCTGAAAAATTATTCATTTTGTATGCAAACAAATTAAGTACACTTCTTTATGTCTGTTACTAAATACTTTGTTAGAACTTTTTATCTGAACTTGAGACCACAGTAAATTCTATGCCAAATAGATTTGATTCAGAAAAGTTTATTAAACACTTATTCTAATGAAAAAATCATTTGCAAATCTCCCAAACTGGGTCTCTTTGGGTCTCATGCTTAGTGCTTTGCTCTGCACATTAAACACTCAATAAATGTTTGTTAAATTAAATTAAATTAAAGGAGTTGCTTTTACTGCAGCTAACATGCCCTTCCATGATTAATGAATCATCACTAAGTGAGAAATTAATGAGTATGCTTTGTGCATCAGGGAAAAAATGTATTCTGTTTTGGAGAGGGACAAAATTTCACAGCAAGGAAGAAGAAACACAACTCCAGGAATTAACAAAGAAGAAGCTCACAATTACAGCTACTAACATGTTGATAAATTCAAAATATCTAAAAAATCACTACCTGGGAGTTGACATGCACATGAGCTTCAAGTTAATCAAGGCTTCTAAGCCTCTTTTCCATGAAGTCAGAAAAATAGAAGAATCTATCTACAGATGCTCCAAAGCAGAGAGAAACTCCAAAGTTCAGATTTCTCATTATTGCCACATTTTTAGTCCCCTTGGCCACACTTTTCTTCCTTCTTCCCACACTCAAGAACCAGATCACATAGTGAATATCAGACACTAGAACTAGGCTGGCCTGAATGAAAAGAGGGATGGATCCAAAATTAGGCAAAGGGAATATTTTTGAATGCATATGTGCATGTTAGGAAATTATAGTAAACAGAAAAATCTAAGCAATAAGGCAACCAATGAGATCAGGTTCCCAGTATAGAGTACCTGCTTCTGAATATGGAAAATAATTTATAGTGGAAAGCAGTTAAAGAGAATAAGTCTGGATAGATAAGTAAGCTGAGAACAATGTAAAGATATCAAGAACTCTGGTATGAGTTAAAGCTGGTAAGATTCAAGGCGAAGTACACATCATAGAGAAATTAAGCAGGATACAGAAAGGTCACATTTTTGGTCAAAGGCTTGACAATATCAGTTATTGCAATTAGAGAGACCTTGACTCATCAAGTTACTGTCACAAGGCTCTTTATTTCTCAACTATGAACAGAATTGATCTTAGTCCTAAACTAATGAGAAAATGATTGAAATAATTTGTGCCAAGTTATCTATCACAGAAGAAACACTACACTAGTACCATTTTCTTTTTAATTCCTCCAGTTGTATTATTTGAAGAGCAGAAAGGAAGAAAACTCACAAAAATAAAGCACGAACTATACACTTTAGAACCTATAGCTAGTTCCATTAATATCTGTCCATTGGGTTTTTCAATGTCATCTCCATTAGTTGAACTGCTGTTACGGTTAGCACCATGCTATGATGAAATATCACATGCTATGAACAGACAATAGATACACAATTAGTGGCCTTGCAAAATAAGCACAGTCAATGAGAGGAAGAAATGGGCAGAAAAACCGAGCATGCAGAGTCTTGGCAAGGAAGCATAAGACCCTCTCATACCAGTCAAAATCTATACAGGGAGGAAGAAGTCTTGTCTTATATGTTCCATGCACATTGCTAAAAATGGCTGGTGAAGATAAAGGCCTTTGATTTTCATTCACAATAACTTGTCAATGTTCACATGTAGAGAGAGTTAAAGAAGTGGTAATAAAAAATACCAATGTCTCTTTCATCATTAGTCTATTTCAAAATTACTTTTTCACTAACATCCACCTACTCTCCTTCCCTTTCAGGTCTGATAAAATAAAGAGCTCAATTTTTCCTATAGAAAATGTCCTTACTTGGTTATTAGTTACCAAAAAACATAAATGGTTGTATTTTTTGGTGAAAGTATAGATAGGAATTGAATATAGTTACAGTTTGAGATTGACTAACACTGATATTCTAACATAGTGGCAATTAAGTTTAATTCTTTAATGTAGACATAATAGGGCTACTAAAACAAATTTCTCTAGCACTGGTCAATTAAAGTTTAACAGTTTCTCTGTTACTTACAAAGTTACATCCACCCACAGCAACCTTCATAGTCACTGACTTTTTAATATTTCAAAGTTTTTAAATCTGTGTGCACTAGTTTCCTGAAATTATACTAAGATTTATTTATTTATTACATAAAATATCAGAATGGTATTTTTAAGGATTATAATCTTCATTCTTTCCTAACTAAGGCATGATACTGTCATAAGGATTTGATTTGGATAGAACAATTATGAAAAACATTGATTTTATAACTCTAACCTCCACAAATGATGAAGAAATTTAAATCCACAATATAAAAAATATAGGTTCAATGTAGGATAAAAGAAATGTTGTTAAATTTTATACCGAAATAACTACTTAAAAAAACTATGAACATGTTTAATGTTGAATATTGTAAAAATTCATATTTGCTCCTGCCAACAATTTATTTTCTTCATTTATGATTTTAGATTTTACAATTCATTCATCAGGCCAGGAATCACTAATCAGGGAATAGAACAAGGTTAAAATGTTTTACCAACCTTATAAACATTTGTGCTGCTATTTTCTTCACTAGTTGAAAGCAATAAGACAGCCTGTTAGGTAACTGAATATAGAGCATATTGGAATTGCACCATGTGTTGCTTCAAAGAAACATCTGACTTAGTTAAGCACATGCTTTTGATTTATTAGTTGACTTCTGTGCAGACATGTTTGATTTCTTGATTTTATTCATGTCACACTTTTGATCCAATCAACCCTCATGTTCTCTTCTCCTCTTCTTCAATTCCTTAGAGAAAATACAATCAATCACTGAGGAAATGTTGTAGGGTAACAGCCCTTTCTCTAACACAATTTTCTTTTTTTACCCTGCTGCTTTAAAAATATATTTTTTGAAAGAGAAAATAAATGAAGTGATTTACTGGTGATCTTCCTCTTTGTACATTTTCAAATTTTAGCTGCCTTGATTTGTCAGTTTTGATATTAGAAATTGATAGAAAATGATAGAATTTCTCTTATTTTAAACTAATTTTATCATTTAAAGAAACAGTTGTAGTCTGCCAGAATCATTCTACAACTAGAATTCCAAAAATAAAAATGGAATTTGAAAGACCAGATGGCAATTAGTATGTGCTTTAGAAACAAGTGCAAGCTCAATACTGAAAGGAAAAGGAAATGCCTTTATTATGGGTTAATATTTATTTAACACATATTGAATACATGCTAGGAATATTAAAACATTTTATCTGGATTTTTAGTCAATACTTCTGACAATCTATAAGGCAAATTCTGGGCTTATCCCCATTTCATAGTTAAAGTAACCAAGTCTCAGAACTGAAGTCATTGTCCATGGTCACATAGCTAGTTCGTTACAAAGCCATGAATCAAACATAGGTTTGGCTTCATGGCTTGCAATCCTAAATTGTTCTTCCTCTTATCAGTTTTAAAACATGATAAATCCTCTGTACTCTCTTAGCTTCTATTTCTAAATCTCTAACATATGAATAATACCATTTCCTCTTTAGACATTTGTTAAGAGTAAGTTGATAGTAGATGATAGATGGATAGATGGATGGATGGACAGATATAGATAGATTGATAGATGGATAGATAGATAATTTTGAACCTGATCATTTTGACCCCTTAAATTCTACTTTCAGATGGCATTTGATTTTATAAGAAAAAAATACTCTGAGCTAAAATGATAAACCAAATGGTTACCATAATTAAAACTACTTTGTCCACATATATTCATACATATGTGTATACACATAGACAAATAGATATATGTGAAGTACTGAGGGCAGCAGGGCAGAGACTTACAGATTTTTAGAGATTTTGAAAATCATAAATGCCATCTCAGTTCAGCGATGATATTTTACAAGGGATTTTCCCATACCATATATTATTAAAACTAAGAACTTTGACTGAATCATCCAATTTTTTAAGAATCAGCCTAAAACCCAAGTGTCCTGCCACCATTTTTTCCAAGTGTCTTGAACTTGATAATTTTAGCTCCTTAAATTCTATTCTCAGATAATATTTGATTTGACAGGAAGAAAAATACTCTGAATTAGAAGGATAAGATAACTGTTAACATAATTAAAACTACTTAGTGCTAACCTTGGTGATAAAGTGGTGAGGTGAAATATAATCATGGTTTAAAGGGTCTATAAACAGACCAAACTAATGGATGAGATGTGGGCAAAGTATTAAAATAAGTATAATTTATTTCATCTCTTCTATTTTCTAAAGAGGAACCTTCCTGTGCTTGTCTGTCTACTGGGCTGTTTTAAGTTCTGATTGAGGTGAATGGTGAAGATTCGGAACAAAACAAACAGAGAGAAGGGGAGATACACACAAAGATAAAACAAAACAAGGATTCCATTTCCTCTGGAATCTTCTACAATTAGGTTTCAACTTTGTCAATCCAACAAAACTGTTCCAGGTTAACCATGTGGCTCAAGCAAATGGTTAATTTCCATATCTTGTCTGCTTATAAATAGCATTGAGCACAATTTCTTTTTTCCCCATTATAATAGCTCTTGCTCTAGGAGCTCAAGAAGGAGATTGTATTACTCAGTTTTTGTTGCTGTGACAAATACCTGGGAAAACATTGATTTAAGCAAGGTTTCTGTCCATAGTCAGTTGGCTCCATGTTTCTGGACCAGTGGTAAGGCAGAGTATCATGGTGAAAAGGTGTAACGGAGCAAAGATGTTACCTCATAGTAGACAGGAAGCAGAACAAGAGGCTTAGTGACCAAGTACAACACTCAAATGGATGCCCACAACGATTTACTTCCCCTCACAAAACCCCACCTCCAAAAGTTTCCTTTACTTCCCCAAAGAGCGCCACCAGCTGGGGAGCAAGCATTCAACACATGAGACTGTGAGGGATATTTTATATTCAAATATCTCACCTCTGGCCCCCAAAGACTCATGGCCATCTCATAATGCAAAATGCATTTAATATATCTCCAAGAGTCTCCAAAGGCTTAAAAATTACATTGTTCAGAAATACAAGTCCAAGAGCTGGTGGTGTGGCTCAGGTGGTAAAACACCTGCCTAGTAAGTACAAGGCCTTGAGTTCAAACACAAATACTACAAAAACAGGTCCAAAAAGTCCAAAGACTTCTGAGACTCAAGGCAAATTCTTAGCTATGAGCCCCTAGAAATAAAAAAAGAAATATATATTTCTAATATATAATGTTGTAGAGTAAACATTCCCATTCCAAACTGGATGAAGGGGAAATAGAAAGGAAGGATAAGACCAAAGCAATACTGAAACCCAGCAGGGCAAGCATTAAGTTCTGTAGCACCACATCTGGCATCAGTACACATTATGGCAATATGTGGGCCCCAGAGATCTTGGGTATCCTTGGATGTATGGCCTTGCCATTTGTACCCTATATGACCAAGTCGATGAAGTGGGCCTCAGACAATTTTTACATGAAGTCACACAGAGGAAGTATCCAAACCACTTTTTGATTCATTTGAACACAAGTAAAATCCAAGAGAATGAAGAAGCTAGTGAGTGGGACTACCATTTTGGTGGTGATTGATGCTCTGGCCTTTTCAACCTTCTTAGAGTCAGATAGGCCTCCAAGTCCCAAAGACCTCTTGTTGGCTTCCTGATACCAGAGTGTCAGCATAGAAACATATAGAGATATGATGAGTAATGTTTGTTCCCCTGGTCTTTAAATGAAACATGGGAAGATGAAATGATCTGAGGACCAGAGGAAGTGAGCTGATCCGGAATAACAGGCCCCAGTGGTAAAACTGTCTGGTTAAGAGTGGCTCTTGGAAACTAAAGCAGATACCTTAAAAGCAACTGAGGCCAATAGGAAAAGGGGAACAGGAACTAGAGAAAAGGTTAGATCAAAAAGAATTAACCTAGAAGGTAACACACACACACAGGAAATCAATGTGAGTCAATGCCCTGTATAGCTATCCTTATCTCAACCAGCAAAAACCCTTGTTCCTTCCTATTATTGCTTATACTCTCTCTACAACAAAATTAGAAAGAAGGGCAAAATAGTATCTGCTGGGTATTGAGGGGGTGAGGGGAAGAGGGAGGAGGCGGAGTGGGTGGTAAGGGAGGGGGTGGGGGCAGGGGGGAGAAATGACCAAAGCCTTGTATGCACATATGAATAATAAAAGAAAAAGAAAAAAAAAAAAAAGAGTGGCTCTTGGAAGTCTGAAAATCTCAGACTCTTATTCTGGTAAGCTAGTGGTTGAATGGGGGCAAGGGGCAGGGAATACAACACATGTATATTTTCAAGCAGTACTGTCCAATACAGTAACCACTAGCCACATGTGGCTTCTTAAATTTAATTAAAATTAAGTCAATTAATAATGCAGCTCTTCAGTCATACTAGCCACATTTCAATGGCTTGATAAGCTAGTGACGATCACATTAAGCAGCATAGGTATAGGAACTTTGCTTAAAGTTTTATTGTATAACCTTGCTCCAGATTTCCCAAGCTTTCTCATATATACAAATAGAAAAGTATTTCTTCCTGCCTTTTTATTTATGTACTTACTTTTTTATTTATGGCAGGACCAGGGTTCGAATTCAGGGCCTTGTGCTTGATAACCACACTTGAGCCATACCCCCAGCCCTTTTTGCTTTAGTTATTTTCAGGTAGAGTCATCTTTGCTCCAGGCCACCAAAATCCCACCTATGCTTTCAGAGTATCTAAGATTACAGGCATGGACCACCACATCTGCCCCCTCTTTGTCTTTTGAAAACATGGTCTCAAAAGAGATAATGTAGATAAAATCTGCTTTTAAAAAATGCTTCAAGCATTGAAAAAAATGCATCATGGTTTTTCCTAGCCACCGAATTTATCATCTATTGTCAAACCAGCAGCAGCAGTCTTTATATCCCACCTCTGTCCCAGAGTAATGAGCTATACTATAGGGATCCAGAATATTCAGAGGAAGTCCTTCAGGCTGTGGAGGTTGCTTATTAAGCATGGCTTCATATGATCAGCCAGTTTCTATAGATACTTATCAAAGCTCCTTGCTAGAACCTTCTCCAAGACAGTCAATCTTGTCTTTTTTTGTTGCTGTTTTTTGATTATTTTAAAAACATTTTTATTAGTATATGATAATTATACAGGGAGTTTCATTGTGACATTTCCATATCTATATGTGTTGTACCCCAGTTTGGTTCATCCCCCTCATTATTCTCCTTTGCCCCCACTACCTTTCTTAAAATAACTTTAACAGGTTTCAATGCTCCATATTCATATGTGTATAGAAAGTATCTCAACCAGTTTTACTATACTTTACCCTCTTTGTTTTTCCTCCTCTTCTAGCTATTTTCCTCCACTTAACATGACCTGTTTTATATTCCTGTTCTCCATTGTTTGCTCATTGTTCAGTGGAGTTTTACCTTGATATTTTACCTGAAAATATATTGTACTTCAATCATTCTACTCCCTCTATTATCTGTCCTTACCCTTTATTCCTGCCCTGTATTGTTCAACAGTTTTCCGTGTGTTTCTCATACATATATGTATATGTATAAACATATATATATATATACATATTTGGACCTATCTTTTACATATGACAGAAAATAAGGGAACTTTGTCTTTCTGAACTTGGCTTACTTCACTTAACATGATGTTCTTTCCAGTTCCATTCATTCATCTGAGAATAACCAAATTTCATAATTTCATTCTTCTTTATGGTTGAATAATACTCCATTGTATGTATGTTTATATGTATGTGTGTGTGTGTGTGTGTATCACATTTTCTTAATCTACTCATCATTTGTAGGGCATCTGAGTTTTTTACATAACTTGGCTATTGTGAAAACTACTGCAATAAATACAGGTGTAGTCACAGTGTCTTGATCACTGGCCATTACACATAATCCTCCTAGACCAATCCCTTGTATCTTTAGGACATTATTTGAAGTTGACAAAAAATACTAGTTTGGAGGCTAGAGATATAGCTCATTGATATAGCACTTACCTAGGATGTGTATGACCCTGGATTCAATTCCCAGATCCATAAAGAAGAAGAAGAGGAAGGAGAATGAGGAGGAGAAGGAGAAGGAGGAGAAGGAGAAGGAAAAAGAGAAGAAGAAAAACAAAGAAAGAAAGAAGAAGGAGGAGGAAGAGGAGGAGGAGGAGGAAAGAAGGAGAAGAAGGATAAAGAGGATGAGGAGAAAAAGGAGGAGTCCAATTTCCAAATCATCTAATGGCTCCAAGCAGGTTTTGCTTTAGGGTCATAGGACCTGAACAATAACACAAGGTCTTGCACACAAAAAAGCTCCATTATAGACATTCAGCAATTCTCAATAGCGTCATATTTGGAAATATTTGTAACTAAAAATCCAAAGAAACAGTGAAACATTTGTATGAACAGAGGAGACATAACAAAATTCTTGTCACCTATTCTGCTCCTCATCTCCAAATACACACTCAGTGTTCCGTGATGACCATGAGCATAAAAGTGGAAGTTCAGAGACTCAAATCAAGAACAAGTATGTGACATTTATGCCTGAGTTAGAAAGGGCACTAATAGCCCCAAAGATCATGATTCTATTTGAATCAGAACTTACTTCAAACACAGAAGGAAAGCAAGATTACTCTAAGAACCATGAATAACCAAAGGTCATTCATGAGCAATTCAAAGGTAGAGAGTGTTGTTAAAATGTGTGTGTATGTATGTGTGTTGTGTGTGTGTGTGTCAAGAAATGAAATTTTAAACATTGCAATAGTTTTGTTCAAATTTTTCATTATTCTGGTAAGAAAAAAAGGACATTCATCTGTAAGCTTCAAAAATAGGAACATACCATTTTGGTTATTCCATATACAAATTCATGTCTTGCACAGGAAATAGTCATACATTATATTGTGTAATACATAATATAAAGAAGTATGGAAAATGTTAATAATTTAAATTTTTATTTTTATTTATTTAGAATGACATTAAATGGAAAACAAAAAACTTCACAACAACAGAAAGACCATAAAAAGAAAGACTAAGACTTCATCTTTTTGTACCTTACATTACACTTTTTTTCTTGCTTTTCAAAAAAGCACTTTCACTTTATACTGAGCCCTGAAATTATATAGCCATTCCTGGTCAGAAGCAGATTTTTGACCTCTTTCATCTCATTCATTTACTATTGAGTGATTAAATGAAAAACAGACTTTGGCTGCGGGTACTCAATTTTAGAATGTGGTTCCAAGCCTGAAAATGGGGGAAACTGAGGTACAGTCTCTTTTGTTGAGAGGACACACAGCTCAGTAATGAAGAGGACTTATGGCAATTGGGGTGCCTAGAGTCAAATTCCGACCCTGTTAACCTTTTGATCGGTGGCGATATACTCAATCTCTTTATTTCTCAGTTCCTCAGCTATAAAATGGAATTTTGATAATAACCTTGCTTTCTACATTGGTTTTTGTGAATATTAAAAGTCATTAATAAATATAAACTACTTTGGAATGGCATCTGGCATATATTTGGCACTAATATGTGATATTAATACAATAAAGCCTTATCTATTACAATTATTTCACAAAATAGAAACAACCTAACTTTAAGATATCTGACTTACTTATGGTACTTTATTACTAATTAGCATTATTTAAAAATAATAAATGACAACACTTAAAATTATTTATGTTCACTAAACCTACTTAAATGTGTGTTTATGTAGCTTAAGGTTTTGATAATTAAGCAGGAATCATCATGGTTCTCCCAAAATGAGCATTTTCTGGTTGTCTTAAGCTTATAACTAAACCTGTCCAGACACTGTTTCAGATAATTAGTCCATGGATAGCTAGACTTCATTATTTGTGTTTAAGTTACAAATACTTAGGAATTAGGATAACTTTATTAAATTTAATTTTCTAAATTATGTTTTTATTTGGTAGTCTATTAACCACATAGATAAAAAGCAATTAAAACAAAGTAGCTGAAATGAACTTGCCTGGATGGATCCTAGAGACTTACCAATGTTTGGCTGTTCAGGCGCAAATCATATATTACACTGATGTAACACAACTTGGAAGGTTCAATACCACAGAGAATATAGCCTGAACTTAGATAGAAATGGGAAGTAATGTTTGTAATTATAAAGACCTAAGTTCTCATTTCTCTAAGCAGCTATGAAACTCTTTCCATGTTCCAAATCCCCTTGGAAATATGTGAATGTAAGAAGGAAATAAGTGTCCAGCCTTAATAATTAAAAGTAACACTGCAACATTTATCTTTAAAGAGTCCTTTCTAGAATGGGAAAAGAAATGTTTTGCCCTCTCCAAGCTAAGCTAATCTTTAGCAAAGTACTCCGCAAATTATTTTATTAGAAAAGCAAATGATGTATTTTTTCTATTTTTAGATTCTTGGGCTGGGTAGAGCACCTGTCTAGCAAGTAGGAGGCTCTGAGTTCAAACCTTAGTACCCCTCCTCAAAAAAAGAATATTTCATTCTCTTATAAACAATCCTTAGCAGTTTGATTTTTCACTTTTATTTATATTTTATTTCCTGTTTACTTTTCTCATCTTTTATCATATGAGCTATTTAAGGGCAGGCACTTTCTCATTGTGTTTATATTCCCCCAAAGTGACTAATATGGTATTATATATGTAGTTTAAAAAAAACTCTTCTCATTGTCATTGGATTAAAGAAGTTTAGTAGAATTTTTTTAACAAGTATAATTTTTAAATGAAAGGATTTATAGGGAATAAACAAATCACAGATTTTATATTGTCTTTTTATAGTAACAGCTAAAAGAATACTTAGAAGTGATTGAATCTCTGTAAACTTAATATCATGCAATGCTTAGAAGTGGTACAACAGTGGCAAGTGTAGTCCTACTTACTTAGACCTAGTTTCCTCTTAAATGTTTTGGGAATCTAAGATTGCACCTGCCCCTCCCTAAACTGGATCATGTCAAAACCTGGCTAAGCAACATGATGCTTTGCCATTCACCACAGTAACAGGTCTAATCCAAAATATCTATAGATATTTGACAAGTTACTCTTCAAATTATTTAAATTTAGAACTGAAAAGTTTCTCAAAATCTATTGGGTGGTATTGAAGCCCTTAGACGTTTTGTCATTTATCCAAGAACACTCACCTCAGTGAGAATGGTGGACATAAATAATCAAGTCCCATTCATGTCAAGCCCAGTTCGTGAAACTCTACAGCATCACTTTTAACCAACTACCAAGTTCTTGGAGCCACAGATCTTCAGAAGAAATGCATGGTCATTGATCCTTCCAAAATAAGAAGGAAAATGCATTAATTCAGAAACTCAAGAAGAGTCAGGACTTCTGTATACTTTTAGGCTATTGTGAAATTCCAGTAAACTAATATAATACTTTTATTCTTCTCCTCACAATTTTTGAGGAATGTAACACTATTGAGCTCATGCCAGTCCTGAACCTCTGGGTTAATTAGTGAAAAGCCCTTGTTCTGAACACATTATCCAGAGTTCTTATTGTGGTTTCAGATGCTTTTTGACACATTTCCTGCCTTTAAGAGTCATTGTAGTCTTCTAGAGTTGGGGACAGGGTCTGGATTAATAGTGTCAGTTTAAATGACTACCATATATTTTTTTCTCT
Organism: Castor canadensis; assembly: GCF_047511655.1. Classification (NCBI taxonomy): domain Eukaryota; kingdom Metazoa; phylum Chordata; class Mammalia; order Rodentia; family Castoridae; genus Castor; species Castor canadensis. Next base: position 140,084,144 of record NC_133388.1, on the reverse strand, counting down.
TTACCTCACTGACTTCCTCTGTTATGGCAGCAAGATATACAGCATAAATAAATACATGCAGAGAATGGAAATATTTTACAATGAAACAACTTCAAGTTTATTCCTCTAGGGCCAATGTAGAATTTGTCTGCTTGAGGTGGAGGGAGTATCCTCTTCTAAATTATAAGATCAAAACTAACAAGAAGTAGAGCCAAATTGGAGCTAGGCTAAGAATTTAAGACTTAGCCTCTCTTATGGTTGTAATTATGCTGTTGAAGAAAATCTGTAGACATCTAAAAAATGACTTCAAATAATACATGCAGACAGTCCAGAGGCCCACATGTTTAAGTGAAGAATTGGGATGGAACTATAGCCATAAAAATTTGGCCTTTCTAATCCTAATCCATTAAAGCAAAAAAGAACCTTAGAGAACTTGTCAAACAGATTAGAGTTTAAGAAACTAAGGCCAGTGACAGTTAGGAGAACTTTCAAAGGTCACAAAACTGTCAAATACAAATCAAAGTCAGTTCTCTTCATGTACTTCATACTTGCAGTTGCCTGCTTAATATTGTTATGAGGCAGAGGTGAAACCCTTAAATTTCAGTGCTTAAATCTAAGTGCAGAATTTTTAGATATGTTAAAGACATATAGAGACTATGGGAAAAAGGATTACATATTTTCCTTTTGTCATTATTCAGTGAGCTTTCCATTCTCTGTAGCCACTTGCTTTTGGCTACATATGAAGTTGTGGAAATTTCTCCTGGATTCATCTATTCCCTGGAAAGGAAGCTCAACCTGGCTTAAAAGAAAAAAGTTCCTCTCCAAGTAATGATAAATTGTCTAAATTGAAAGCTTACACCATAAACAAATTTGAGCAGTACAGACATCTCACAAAATTAAATTTCCATCTAGTGAATTTGAATGTTTTGAGAAAAAGAGAGAATAATATTCAAAGTACTGCTTCATATGGCTTCCTTCCATTGTTCTGTTTTTAGGCTTAATCCCAGGTAACTGAAAACACAATCATAATGATTTTCTTCTTTATTTCTACATGCCTTATTTTTAAATGCTTAATGTCCTTAGAATGTAACCACTACCAGCAATGTTTTTACAATAAAAAAGCATACAAATTTTAATAATGATACATACTGTTTTATTGAAATTAAATATAAACTGAACACATCTATGAGTGTGTTAAGAAGTATAGCACATAAAACAGTTACTGGAATTAAATTCCATATATTCAGATCATCTATATCATCTGATTCTCTGGGTCTTTCAGATTCACTTTATAATAGAGACACTACTAACCAGTTTAATCTAAGATGATGTTGATTTAAATGAGTCATCAAAAAGCTCAAGAATTTCAGTTTTCAACTTGTTTTTATAAAGGATACATTTATAATTTTTACATGATTATAACCTGGGCCCAAACTACTTTTCTGAATTTGTCACCCACTTTTCTTCATCTTGTCCAACTATAGACTCTATGGTGGTGGTTTCCTCCATGAATTCCCGCACTTCTCCCCACCCCTCCCCATCTTGCTAAGGCACTTTCCTCTGTATGTATTATCTCTATGTATTTTGGGGTGGTGGTGAGAATTCAATTCAGGGCCTCACGAATGGTAGGCAAGGGCTCTACCTCTGAGCTACACCCGCAACCCTGCTTCAAACTTTAAAAGCTACAGGCCTAAATTATACCCAGGCTTCCAGAGCCAGGTCAGATGTCTTCCTAGAGTCTATCATTTCATTATTAACCTGATCAGGAATAATCTCATGTTCTTGACAACTAGGCTCTCTCTCTCTTCCTCCTGCACTACCAACTTTTGCCTTTTGGCATGAGTATTTAAGGAACAATAAGTGGTTTAGAATGAGAACTCAAGAATCATGCAACCTATGTTCAAATCCTACCATTCTACTGACCATGGATGTTAGTCCTATCCTTTAGCCTTTCTTTGCTCATTTATAGAATGAAGACAATTATAAACCTTACCTAAGAGAGTTTTTGTAATAATCTAAGATTATATATATGCATATGTTTGCATGTATATGTTGCTTTGAAAGATTCCTAACACCTAGTAAGTGTTCAACAAATCTAAGCTATAACCAATACTCTGTCTTTATTATTACTACTATCATTATTTATTGTGGAAAGAGCTTCAACTAATAACTGAGAACCCAAGAAGTTACCTAATTTTTCCAGGTTTTTGCTTTCTTATCTAAAGTAGTATTTGCTCTTATCTAAAGTAGCATTCTTGTGTAATGAATTATCCCCAAACTGATTGGTTTTGAACAGCATTCATTATCTCCTAATTTCTATGGGTTAGGAATCTGGGTGTGGCATATGAGGTCATTTCTCAAGAAGCTGCAATCAAAGTGTTCATGGCAGCAGACTTGTCAAGGTTCAACTAGGGAAGGATTTGCTTGCAAACCCATATTTTGGTTAATAGGATTCAGTTCTTTACAAGCTATTGGTCTGGGGGCTTCAGTTCCTTTCCAATTGTTCAACAAAGGACACCTTCAGTTTCTTGACATATTAGTCTATGAGATAATTTTTCACATTGCAGCTGGCTTCTTCAAAGCAAGCAAGATGAAAGTCACAGTTATTTGGATCCTAATCTCAGAAATAATGTATTACTATTGCCTTCCTCTACTCAGTAGGAGAGTCATTCGGTCAAGCCCACATTCAAAGAAGGAGGATTATACAAGGATGTGAATACTATGTGGGGGGAGGGGTGATCATTGAGAGTCATTTCAGAAAGCTACCAATAACATCTCATAGTTATTATAGAAATTAAATGGGATTAATGTACTTGAAGATCACTGAAGAGTGTCTAGCCTACAGTAGATAATCAACAAATACGAGTTTATTCTCCCCTCTTTTCTGAAAGTCATTGAAGACAGAAGTATTGATCAGTGAGCCCTGTGGTACCTTTGTACTCTGCTAAGATTTGACCCTCACCAACCACTGGAGGAATAAATGATATGACACCTTTATTCACAACTTAGATACTATCTTCATTTTCAGAAAGTACAACCTATGTACCTGTCATTTGCGATTGACTTACAATGTAAGAGTGCATTCACAGAATAATATTCCCCAAAAGATGCCCATATTCCAAACCTCAGAACTTTGTGAGTAAATTACTTTCTTTACCAAAAGACACTGAAGACATAATTAGAAACTTTGTCACGGTAAGATTGACCTGGATTATCTACAGGTTCAATGTTCCCACAAGAATCTTTAAAAACAGAGAAACTTCTAGCCTTTAGAAGCTAGAAAGGCAGGAAACAGACTAGCCTAGAGCCTTCAAAAAGGAATGTAGCTTGCTGACAACTTGATCTTAGGCTGGTGAGATCAGTGTTAGACTTCTGATTTAAAGAACATTAAACTAATACATTTATGTTGTTTTGATCTACCAAGTTTGTGGTAATTCATTACAATGGCAATAGAAAAATAATACAAAGGAAAATGTGTAAACTCATGAGTGGGATAATGTACAAGCATATTTAAGGAGTACATGGGATCATTTTATAATATAAAATATGAAAAAAATCATTGAAACCAATAAACATTTTACTTTAATAACCCAAATACAAATCATGGTGCTATTTTAAATTTTTTTGGTGGTTCTGGATTTGAATTTAGAGTATCATGCTTTCTAGGCAAGCTCTCTACCACTTAAGCCACACACCCCAACCCTTTTTGCTTTAATCATTTTTTTCAGAGGGTCTTGCACTTTTTGCCTAGGCTAGCCTTAGATGTGATCCTCCTACCTATGCCTCACAGGTATCTGGGATTACAGGCATAAACCATCATGTCCAGTCATGGTACTATTTTTTTTTTAATCATTGTATTATAAAACCATTACTTAGCAGCAAAAGGAATGAGTAAAAACTATTGTGCTTTTTAACAAACATTTGTAGAATATTATGTGGTTGGTAGTTATACAAATTTTATAAATGTTACTCATTTATTTCTTTAATCTTAAAAGATAGTTACTATTATTGTACTTGTTTTACAAAGAACAGACACAGTATTAAGGAGCTTGCCTAAGAATGCATTGGTTTTAAGTGGCAGAGCCAGAATTCAGTTTAGGTGCTTTGGCTCTCTTTAGTTCATGGCTTTAGCTAGCAGTCATGTTTCTTCTAAAGTAATAATCAAATTGTACACAATAGCAACATAATCATTATGTATTTCCTCAAAGTTGCTTTATATACTTTTTTAGACTTTAGCACTGAAAAAAAAACTTCTATGTATTCTGGATTATTTAATCTCAATTCATTCACTCAACAATCATTCACTAAGTATCTTCTGTGCTACAGGCACAGAGAAAAAGAGAAAAAATAAAACAATGACCCTCTTCTTAAGAGAGTTCACATACTAGTGGCAAAATTATGCAATAATTTATAGTATGACAAAATGTAAACTCCTTCGAACAAAACCTTCTCTGTGGCCCTATTCTCAATGAACTCATGACTTGGAAAGTGGACATTAACTTTGGTATGGAAAATGTCCCAATTCTTGCAGCCAGTGAATGTTACCTTTCCATGGCCAAAGGGACTTTGCAAATGTAAGTTACTGACCTTGACATGGGGAGAGTCAATCTAATCAAATAGATGTTTAAAAGGCTGTGACTACAGAGACCTAACAATGGAAGTGGGAGAGATTAGAGGGACCAGAGGATCTCACAACAGAGAAAGAGGACCCCAACCAAAGGTATGTCAGCGGCCTCTGGAATAGTCCTCAGCTGAGAGCCAGGAAGGAAAAACAGCAGGGGACTGAGGATAGGCAACAAACTGAAATAGCAAAAAACCGGTTCTTCCATTAAGCCTCCAGAAAGGAAAAACAGGCCTGTGGATACCTTGATTTTGTGGAACTTACAACCTGAAGAAATGTAAGATAATATATTGGTGTTGATTTGAGCTGCTAACTTTAAGTGTTCATTTATTACAACGGCAATAGTAAAATAACATTAAGACCTATTTTGAACTTTTTTCCTAAAAGACTCAAACATTTAAGAACAATGTAATATGCTAATATAAATTTAACTTCTTACAGTCAGCAATTTTAAACTATGTTAGGGGCATAAATCAATGTCTTCTTTATATTTTTATTATTAAACTCCTTAGAGCCTGAAACTTGCTAAGAGGCTAAAAGAGGATGTAGGATGTTATAATTCTTTATCTGGTTTTATACTTAAAGGTTAAAGGAATAATTTTTCTTCAATTTAATGAATGAGTATTCTCTAATTTTTTTACTAGTATTTCTTACATACGACAGGCAAGTTGTAAAATTTTCTTAGCATGCCTGCAAGAATAAATTCTAGGTTTAAAACAACTAATGTACTGAATTTACAAAGCCAAAAAAAGTACTATGCCTTGCTTATTATCTTCTTATTCACTGCCTTTGAATTGATACTCATCATTAGCTCCTAGAAAATAAGTGCCATGTCTTTCTCTGGTTCATTATTTCATCAACACTGCATAGCAATATTCCTGACCCCCAGAAGGCTTTTATTAAATAGATGAATGAGGCCAGGTGAGGAAGTTTGTGCCTGTAATCCCAGCTACTCAGAAAACAAAGACCAGGAGGGTTGTAGGCAAAAAGTTAGTGAGATATAATTTCCCCCCTCAATCTCAATCAATAAAGCTTAATGTGGGGGTGCACAATTCATTCCAGCTACACAGGAGGCATACATAGGAGGCTTGAGGTCAAGGCTGGCACAGACTTACTGGTGAGACCCTATGTGAAAAATAACTAAACAGCAAAAGGGGCTGGGAAGTGGCAGAGTGCTTTCCTAGCAAGCATGAGGCTGAGTTCAAACCCCAGTACCATTAAATAAATACATATTTATAAAAGCAAGCATAAAAGCGAGTGCACACAAGGGAGGTATGAGGGTAGGTAAGACACCTAAAAAATTAGCTAGCATTTGTTGCCCTCAACGCAGAGAAACTAAAGCAGATACCTTAAAAGCAACTGAGGCCAATAGGAGAAGGGGACCAGGAACTAGAGAAAAGGTTAGATCAAAAAGAATTAACCTAGAAGGTAACACACACGCACAGGAAATCAATGTGAGTCAACTCCCTGTATAGCTATCCCTATCTCAACTAGCAAAAACCCTTGTTCCTTCCTATTATTGCTTATACTCTCTCTTCAACAAAATTAGAGATAAGGGCAAAATAGTTTCTGCCAGGTAGCCAAGGGGGTAGGGGGGGAGAGGGAGGGGACGGTGTGGGTGGTAAGGGAGGGGGTGGGGGCAGGAAGGAGTAATGACCCAAGCATTGTATGCACATATGAATAATAAATAAAAATTTTTAAAAAATCATAAAAATATTGAAAACAAAACTTCCCTGAAACCTGTTTACCAGCTCACTACAAAGCTAGAAGCACACTACATTGAGGGTAAACCCAGATTTTTTGTTTCCCTACATTCTTAGATTCATTTAACACAGTTCAGATTTCTCGATAAGGTGACATCTTTATTATCAATAGATCCTGTGATATCCACTAACTACATAAAACTCCATGAACTAGAACTTCTTTCTAAAAATATCTTCTATGTCTGTTTTTTTTTTTTTAAACTTTGTCCCCCATTCATAAAAATTAAGTACAATACATCTGTAGGCTACCTAGGAGATGCAACATGACTACCTTCATTCACAACTAGTAAGAGGTAAGACTTGCTCTTCTTCAAAGAGAATTAATTTCTTATTCTCTAGGACAACAGTAACCAATATAAACATAATGGAACTCACATTCAGAATTTCACCTTCCAAAACATTTTTATTTCAACACATAATCGATACAAAATTTGCTAAGTTTTTATTTCTTTTTCTTCATACCAAGTCTTGGAATCCCCGTGCGTATTTTACACTTAGAGCAGACCTCAATTCAGACTAAGCACATTCCATGTGGCTAGTGGGCACCATATTAAACAGGTGCACTTCTAGGCAATGTCCTGTCCTGTCTCTAAGTGAACTACAAATCCTGTCCACGTGTAGCAGTTAGTTCATCACATTTGTTCTGTTGGTTCACCTGGTGGTAAGGACTGTTTCGCTAATTCAAGAACTATCCTCCTCCTCCTCAGGCCCATCCCCCAGATCTCCTTAACGCACAGAAGGCAACATTCCAGGTATAAATGATGTCAAATTGTGTATCTTTAATGTAAAAGCGAATGTGGGCAGTATTGGGGTTCATTAATGTTTTCTTTTTTGTCCATAACGTCTCAGAATCTGAGTAACTCCAGACCACAAAACAATACCTGAAATGAAATACAAGCAACAACACAAGGCATTTCTGAAAAGCTGCTTTTACAGGATAGGTTCCCGTTTAACAACAGAGCTTCTGTAAGACCAAAGTGCTCCTTGAGGGTTTAAGGCTGGGGTCTGTACAAGAATAAAAACTTTCTTACACCCCCGTGGGTTCGGTATCTGTGCCAGATTCCTTTCAAACACTATAGCCAACCCCCCCACCCCTCCCGGATACAGCTATTCACACTACATAATGAGAAGGCAGTGGCGATCCCCAAGGCTGGTTAGTGCTCTTCCGTCGGGCGCTCCTCCCAGAGATCCTGATCGGTTTCCCCGGGGTGGGCGACCTGACCTGCCTGGCCTGTGTTCCTAACAGCTACAGAAGATCTGGGGCGCCTCTGGGCGGGAACCCAGCCGAGGGCGCGCTGCCGCGAATGCACAAGCTCTCTCGGGAGCGACTCTGCAGATGGACGACTGACCCGACCCGCTTCCTCCCTTCTCGAGCCTGCAGCTCTCACCACGTTACTGGCCCTGGACACACTGGCCTGCCCAAGGGCAAGGTGTCCATGTGCCACCCAATCCAAGGGCTCCCTTCTCACGAAGTCGTCCCTCAGCAAGCCCTTCTCTCAGGGCGGACGAGGAGACCCCGAGGTGTGGAACCGCCCCGCTACCACCCGGCGGCGCTTCTCCGGCTGCCCGCTGCGGCGTCCTCCAGCCAAGAACCCGACCCACAGCGCACCGGCGTCCCCGTGGCCCTTGACTCTACAGCCACGGCACGCACGGCCCCCGACTCGGAGGGGCTGACCTTCGCGACTCTTCCGCCAATCAGAGACGATTTTGTTGACCAATCACAGTGTGCGGAGTGTCATCTTCGGCTCTTCGGCTCGTCGGCAACCTCCGTTTCTGGGCCTTCGTAGCTCCCTGAAGCGTAATTCTCGTTGGTGTGATTTCCCTTTATATTAAACCACTTCCGGGTCCTGCGTCGCTCCGGAAGCCAGAGAGCTCCGGAAGCCTGGGTAACCCAGGTTCTGGTAGGAAAAGCTAAGCCTTGCAGCGAGTGTTTCAGGAAAAGTTACATGGAGCGTGGGCGTTTCGCAGCCTGCTAAGGTTAGTGTCGGCCCGAGAGAGCGGAGCGCAAACCCGAGGTCCTGCTGACCGCCGGGAGGTCTTGGAGTCTCTCGACCATGTAATTTTCGCCCTTTGTTTGAGGTTCCCTGTTTCTTGGCTTCCTGTCTTCCTGGAAGAAGCAAATCAGTCTCTTTGATTACGGAAAAGGCAATAAAGCAAATCCAAACTCCTAAAAATTTTCGTAGGCTCCCGCCATGAAAAAACCAACAGTGCTAGAGTTGAGCCACGAAGTGACTTTTCAGAGATGAACTTAGAAATCTGTTTTTGCCCTTGGTGACTTTTAAAGACCTGTACTTCTTACGGACGGCTTTTGGAATCTTTCAGAATCCAAGGTTTATGTAAAATCTGAGGGTTCATATAAGGGGTTATATTTGGCCCATTTTTTTTTAAGTTTACTTAAATTTTAAACATTTTTGAGAGCCCACATAAAGCAGTTTTTTAATGCCGGAAGAACTGAAGATTTTCCTGTAAAATTTGTTATTATTTTTTAAACTGTGTTTCACATTGATTTCTGTTAAGGAATGTGATAAGCATTAGAATTGTTCTTCTGGGTCGTTAAAAGTCATTATTTGTTTACTTACTGATTTAGGTACCATTTCCCGTACATTGAAGGTTTAGTGGAAGGGTTTTGCACAGAATGAAGCCTAGTTGTTGGAAGTTGAAATCTAACATGTTGTGGTATTATTCTGTGGTGCCCTTTGCTAATTTTTTGTTTTCACAATTTTAAGCATTTACAGAGGGATTAAGCTAACCTCCCGCCCCTAGTTTGTAGTCAGAACACCTCCCACTGATGTGTTACCTTCAGTTAAGACTGAACAAAATGAACCTAGAGTTGTTGACTTTTCTTTTTTCCCTTCCTTTTTATTTTCTTACTTCTGATTGTTCCTGTGTTACCAATTACTTGTGTCCAGAAAGATTGGAGTTGAATCTGAATGAGATTTGAATGAAGAGTGTGCAGTTACTTAAAATATCAAAATGAGAATCTCATTTCTTTCAGAAAAAAAGAAAAAAAAAAAAAAAAAAACAAAGATAACAGGACATAATACAGAGTATACTACGTCAAGAGAATTGAATTCTAGGCCTGATTCTGGTTTGCCTTTGGCCATCTTTACCTTTTGGCTTAATTCTCATTTTTAGAAATTAGAGGTAACACTCAATCTGTGGTTTTTGAATTGTTCCATAAAAGAACTTTGTAGAAATCTCCTGGAGCCATGCAGGGGAGAGACAAAGCAGCTTTATTTTAACAAGTGCAACTATTTATGTGTTTTGCTTTTATAGCAGGGTGCCTGTTAAGATTTAATCCACATCTTAGACTAGGTAATCTGGCTTCTAGCATTAAAATTCTGTTTCTTAGGATGACTGTGCATTTGTACTCAACATACATTCTTTTTGATTATTATAGATTCCTAAATTATGATTATTATATACAGTTAATTTATGTAAAAAGCTCCAATGCAAGTATTCAATTTCATTTGTTTTACAAACAGGTTTCAAATTTAATTGTTTTTATGTTTAGAATTGTAACTCCTTATTTTCTTCCCTTTTGCATATAATTTTTGCTTTGATTGGTGTTCATAATCCTTGCAATGGGGATAGCAGGTATTTTCCATTTTCATACTCCATTTACATAGCTGAACCTTAACAGTGTTCGTGGACTTGTTTCTTGTCACATCTCTAATGAAGTTCTGAGTCCTACCTGCATGTTTTTTCTCACAGCAGCAAATAATTTAAAATCAAGTCCTTGCACACCAGCCCTGTACTCAGGTTCCTATAGCACAAGGAAATTGTGTGTCATATGCACTATTTTTATTTATGGACAAAAGTTCCACTCAGAATTGCTTCCTTTTTTCCTGTCTTGATAATCTGGGTTAGACAAAGAAAAAACAAGTTGCGTGTTCATTTTATCTTTTCATGTTAACTAATAGCAGTTTCAAAGAGTCTGTGTCCCTCTTCCATTTGCTTGAAATTTACAAGAAATCTCAGGAGAAAAGCCCTGCTCTGTTCAGTTTTGTCCATGTCTATGAACCTGGCACTGGCCTTTTAAGCCCAGCCCTGTGGTTTCTGTACTGTCTTGCACCCTCTGTCCTTCCCAACATGGTCTGTTGGACCTTTCCAACATATTCTCACATATACAATCAAAATACCCTTTTTTGTATTGCTTTTCAATTTTTTAAATCTATTTTCTTCTCATCAGAGTTTTCCCTTCTTACTTGCCTGTCAGTAAGATGAGATAAAATTCCATGTGGGTTGTTTTTTCTTCTTATTAAAACACAAAAATCATGCAGGTTGTCTTTTCTTCCATTAATAAAACACAAGCCGGGCACCCATGGCTCACGCCTATAATCCTAGTTATTCAGGAGGCAAAGCCAGCCCTGGTAAATAGTTTGTAAGACCCTGTCAGAAAATAAAAGGCTGGTGGAGCGGCTCAAGGAGTAGGCACTGAGTTCAAATTCCAGTACTGCAAAAAAAAAAAAAAAGAGTAATTCTATTTTGATCATGCCTAACCCCTCCCTTCCAGTGTTCAATGAATGACTGGCATTATCTCTACCTTGCATATAGTTTCTGTATGTAACATTTAAACGAATGCTTATGCTCATTTTATCATCCACACATTCCCTTTGTTTAGAGTTGACATTCTGTCTCTTTGAATGGTCTTTTGACTGCATGTATAGAGAAAGAGAGAGACAACATAGATAAGATACATCCCAGGCAGCCTGGGCAACTTTACTATATTCCTTTAATTTCTTTCCCCATCAGTAGTTCAGAGAGCTTGGTGCCAGTCTTGTTTCTTAAATAATCCTGAGGGGAAGATATTTGCTTTGCATTCTGTGGGATTAAATTTGACCCAGGTCTACCAAATATCCATTCTACTAACTTCGTTTTGTGTTGTGCAACTTTTCTCATGTTTACCAGAAATTTACTAACCATTAGCTTGATGTAGATAGGTTGTTAGTCTTCGCAAGATTTCATTTTTGTTTTCTTAGAATAGAAATGATAATACCTGCTGTGTTCCAAGCATTCAGTGACTTAAAAAATGCAAAGGAAATATATAATACCTGATACATATTACATATCACATGGTAGTTCCTCCTAGTTCATTACTGATATTTCCTTGTTTCCTTGGGCATATTTCTACACTCTCTTGTGCCATAAAATTGCAAGTATATGTGTGCCTTACAATAATTTTCAAGTAATCTGGAATTCTTAAGTAATTTGATTCTAAAGACCCTTCCTAAATTTGTAGATTATCTCAAAGGTCTGTTTGCTTCATGTGTCTCCTGTTTGCTGATTCTTGGATTAGAACTTTTGCAGAAGCTCATGCCTCTTAAAATGACTACATTTGTGTGTTTTGTGGTACCATCCAAAATGTTTATGTTTACATTTTAGGCCCATCGCCATGGCAGTATAGAGCACTGGTTCACAGCATAGCTCTGCCACTTCTAGCCATTTGAGTTTACATAAACTAATGTGTGCCCCAGTTTTCTTTTTAAGAATAGAAATAATAAAACAACATCTTTCTTAGTATTGTAAGGATTAAATGATTTAATATGTAATTTTATGCATGACAATTAGTTATGATAGTTTTTTGTTAGCATTCAGCAACTAGCAAGGAGTATGTATGTGTTTACTGTGATTGTAAACTAACAAATTTGTTGAGTTTGTCTTCCTCGATGTTTTACTATTACTTTCTGTGAAGCTTGTCTCTTTTTGACATGTCCTGCTGTGATTTCTCTATGAATTTGCAGCATTTTCCAACTCATTTCTGCTGTTGAAAAATGACCTTTTCGTTTTTTTTTAAATTCCTTCCCCTTCCCAGGCTTCATAAAAACACTTTCTGTAATTCTAGATAGGTAGATAGACTTTTTTTTTTTCAATATAATAGCAGTATAGTGTGGTAAAATTACTTGTTCAGATACAGCCTGTTAGTGAACCTGAGCTAGAATGCAAAATGGTTGGAAACTGTTTTAACACTCCTTTTCCCTCATATTTACTCAAATAGCTGTTTATTTCTTAGCAATATGCTTTCTTTCTTTTTCTCTTTTGTTTTGTTTTTGGTGGTACTGGGGATTAAACTCAGGGCCCTGTGCTTGCCAGTAAGTGATCTGCCATTTGAGCCACGCTTCTAGTCTTTCTGCTTCTAGGGTTTTTTTTCATACAGGATCTTATACTTTTGCTCAGATTTGGTGGTCTTTGACTGAAGTCCTTCTATATCAAGTAGTTGGGACCACAGGCAAATGCCACCACACCTGGCCCATGCTTTCTCTCAAAAAAAACTCAGAAATACCGACTCTCTGAAAGAGTATGAGAACCTTACTGTTCTCTTAAAGACATGTGTGAAGCTAGGCTAAGATATTGGAAACTTTGTTTTAAGGTTTGAAGGTAGTATTTTGGGTTACCTTTAGATACTTGAAAAATGTACCATAGCTAAAATAAGAAAGATCCTCCGTTTATTGTGTAAGACTAATTATATCTTAAAAATTGTAGTATTTGTTTTGACTTTCCTCCTCCTGCAAATGAAAAAAATATTTCCCCCTCTGTGGCAAATGGTGTTTTTTTAATCACTACTCATACCATTTTTCAGTCTATTTTCACATATGTTTTAGAAAAGTTTTGTCACATATGAATTATCACCCCTAAAAAGAAAATCCTGCTTGGATTTTCATATAGAGTACATTGATGTTAAGAGGAATTTAGAGATCTAATGTCCAGTTTTAACATAGCTAATGTCTTGGCTATATCCAAATGGCCACGATTGGAATTTATAATATTAGCTTTCTGTAAACTACTGAAATTTAAAAACAATAAAGTAGTGACCAGTCTCTTAGCAAGTCTGTGGCAGAAGTGGAATTTGAACTTAGAGTTGTTGATTTCTGGGTTTCTTCAGAATGCCACAGGTCACAGTGTTCTAATGTGTCTCAGCCACAGCTTTCTCTTTTACCTATGCTTAAAGTGTGTTCTGGGAATTGGTGTCCTGTTAAATCCCTCTTTGATGCATGTCCCATTTATTAGTATTGATTTCAATACAATGGACAGTAAATCTATCTGGCTACACAAAGGAAAGAAAATTAAGTAGAGTGTAGGTTCAGAACGTAACATCTCCAGTCATAGAGGTTGTTCACATAACCTTATAATTAGTATAAAACTTTTGAAAATGTAGAGAGAAATAAAATGAATATATGGCCCATCCACTTTAATTACTAGACTACAAACACAGTGTGGCAGTGACATTGTCATGCTAAAAATTATTGTTGAGACTGGCAGGGGGTGTGTGGGTGGGTATGATAACGTAGAGATTAATTGGAAATCACATGTTTCTGCTGACAAAATTTACAAGACTGTAAATTTAAATGTAGAATTTCTGTAGGCAGTATGCATTGACAAACATGTTTAATGGTAATACATCTAGTACTGAGAGTCTCAGAACAGGTCAATAATAATGTGTATATTGATAGCAGCAATGTAGGAGATGTTACTTGGTATTATAGCTAAAATCCATGTTATCCCCTTAATCATAATTACATTAATATTGACAAGCCCTTGACAATATCCACATTATTATTGATAGAGTTCTGTCAATAACATGTTTTTAAATAAAATATATTCATTCATAAATTGTACTATATTCAATAAAAGCGCTAAAATCCTGAAAATGTCCTCCTTCCTAACTGAGGTATAGTCATTTGTTTTGAATAAGATACTGATGAAAAAGGGGTTTTTTTTGGTGGAGGGGAATTAAAAACATAAAATAGAAACCTGAGTTATTTAAGGATAGAAGTATATGTTGGTGCTGTTTGTAAACAAATTTTCAGGTTTTTTTTTCTGTGAAAGAAAAGCAGTATGACAAGACCAGTGATAAAATGTCAGCAGGAGACTCTTTAATAGTTTTTAGTGCTGAATCATTTTGTCTTAAACATATTTATGTGACAAGTTAATCACATTACCCTAGTGATACTTTTCACATAACTAGTAGACTTCTTTAACACTAATATTATTTATATTGCAAATTAATTACTTTTATGTGTTTTTTTTTCCCATGGCTAATAAATGTTTGCCTTTTAGCATGGTTTAGAACATGGGGGAGAAGGGTAGCTAGCAGGATTGGGAATTAAAAGGTAGAATAGGAGAAAGTGTTATTTGTCTTTGGCAGTCTGAAAAAAATCAATCTGAACTAAGTCTGATGGTGTTTGTTTTCATTCAGAAGAATTCCATTTTTTTTAGAAAGAAAAACAGGTTAGTTTTTATTTTTTAATTGAATACTGAGCCTACATTTATGAAAGTAGGTACTAATCTAAAAGACCCACTAATACAGGCTTATTGTTAAAGCTTATTTAAATTCTTAAAAGTGAAGAATGAAAATGAAATGGAATGACTAATGATTGGGCATCAGTACTGGCAATCAGTGTAACAAACCAGGCAAGTACTGGCATAACAAAAAATATTGGGGAATTTTTGATCTAATAATGGAAGGATACTGTCATCTCCTTTTTGATTTCCATAGTTCTCCATAAATTTGTTAATCTCTTGTTTAGCTCCTGAATTATAAGTCCTATAACTGGTCTCTCAGAATAGCAGTTTTCCTTTGATTCAGTCTTATTGAACTCTGCCATCACATTAATCGTTTAAAATTTATACCCTGTTATGTCTCGTCTCTTCAGTGATTGTTCATACCTGCAGAGTCAATGCAGTTTCCTTAACATAGGTGCTTTTTACAATGTGGCCAGGTGACCCTTCAGCCAGTCTCTCCTGACAGCCTGTTCTGCTCTGGTCATAGCAGATGACTTGTCTCATTGCTACAAGGATAGATGCAACCACACTGACAAGGTTCAAAAACCAAGGATGCATGCAGCTCAACCTGAAACCCAACTTTATATGTCCCAGCTGGATGGTGACCGGGACCTCACATGTGTCAGGGCTTTTGCACAGCCATTTCACTTGCTTTTCTCTTTGGGGAGTTTTGAGATCCTTGATAGTGTTTTCACATTTTAGGACCCATTCTTTGCAAAAACCCTTGGTCCTTCCTATTATTGCTTATTAGAGATAAGGGCAAAAATAGTTTCTGCCTGGTAGCCAGGGGGTAGCGGGGAGAGGGAAGGGGCTGGGGGAAGCGGGGAGAAATGACCCAAACATTGAATGCACATATGAATAAAAGAAGTAAAAAAAAAAAAAAGAAATGAATGAGCAATCCTGATTACAGTATCTTCCTTATCTTTAAAAATGCTTGAATAAAAGGAAGTTAACTGACAGTTAAACATTTAGATCTAATCTCTGATACCTAGGAGAATGCCTGACATTTATTAGGTGCTCAATAAATATTGGTTAAATTGAATAATCATTTGTCAGAGAATTAGAATTTGCTAAAACAAACTACTTATGTTAAAAATAATTCTCTGTGATTTAAAGGAATATATGGCATTTTTCTATGTTTCTCGCCTATTATGGACAAATTTCATTATATTGCACTGGAAGGAAGAGGTTTGTATAATCTGATTAATCAAACTTCCAGTTGTTTTTATTTTATCTATTTCTTCCACTCCTGGACACTGTCGTTCTTTAAAGCTTGTATTTTAGAATATCTGTATATGCAGAACTGGGAGTGGGGGTGAAGGAAGAAGAAGAACTGAATGTAGTATGTTGATCAACCCAAAGTTAGATGCTTGTCTTAGACTGCTTGGACCATGTTCTGTGGAGCAAAGCACCCTCGGTCAGATGTTATCACTGTATGTTTCTTTTCTTCCAGGTAATAAGCACAATTGTGCTGATGGGGTTAAGTAGCCACATCCAATCTCTAGGAGTGCCACTGCATTGTCTCCTTTCAGACCAGATGCAGATTAAGAGTGAGACTGGCCTTGCTGAACCATGTCTCTTCCCCTCCTGCTGGACCCTCCCCTGTGCACACATAATGGTGACATCATGTTCATGTTTTAACTATCACAATTACATTTTACTGGTGTAGTCAGTATTTCCTGGAAAAAAATTCTTTTGACATAGGTTGATTAAGGCATTAGAATGAGTAATAAGGAAGACTTAAGTCTTTTCAAATGAAATTTGCCAAAATCAACTCCAAGTCTTTTTGTTTTTATGCCTTTCTCTAGCCAAAGTAGTAACAATGTAGTAATAATACTTTTTTGCTGTTTCCAAACCACTTTCCTAACATTATCTAGTTTAATCTCAACAGCCTTGTGAGGTAGCTGTTATTTCCAACTTTTAAAAGAATGTGAGGCTAATGGGTTTTTTTTTAAGATCACATAGCACGTATATGACAGAGCTAGAACGTAAGCCCAGGGCTGTTTGATTTTAAACCTGCTTTTTTTCCATTCTATTACCTAAAGAGGAATTTAGAACATAGAACAGTAATTCCACTTTAACAAACTGTGGAGTGTAATGGACAGTGTTTGTTCTATGTTTAAAACTAAAAGAAGTCACAAAAATGACTAAAATCTTGGAAAATAAAACCTAAAACACAAAATAGTAAGTCTCTTGGTCTATTAGAGAGTCTTACATAGGGGAGACAGCAAACCCAGCTGTTCCTAATCTGTACCGAGGCAAGCCTGAGGAGGAAAAAAAAGAAAAAAAAATGTTAAACTGTAACACAGGAATAAGAAAGAATTTTTTTGTAAGTATTGTTAAATATTGGAGCTGCTAGAGACTGCATTAATTCTCCTTGTCTGGTGGTCATTGAAAATTCCTATCTTTACTAAATGCTCTTGAGTATGATCCCTCCAGAAAGGAAGGTTTTGAAATAGATGATACCTCTGAGAAACCACTTCCTTGACCAGTTTCTCACTAAATACCAGTTAAGATCCTGAGGAAGAGATATCTTCCCTAACTATCCACTTCATTTTAAGATGTGCTAACATACTGTTCAGCTAGTTGATGTTGATTGGCTATCAGATCACTCATTGTATTTCATATAAGTCCTATAAACATTTTTGAGCAGCTACTATGAACCCATCTTTATAGTAAATTATAGAGCTAGAAGATTAGTAAGCTATTTGTCAATCACAATCTGGAACTGTTGTGACTCTAGTGTTTGAAGGTAAATAAATTGATACAACTGGCCATTGAAAGGCAAGCCGAGTGTTTCGTCAGATACTTACCTAAAAAATCAATCCATCTAATCCAACGCTGGGGACATGGGTGTGTTGAATTTACATTGGTATCTGTATGGTCAGAGCTTTCTGAGAGTAGTTTCACAATAAGATAGCTTCCTTTATCTTGCTGAATATTAAACCTCGGGAAGATGCAGAGTTGTAGATACTGCTACAATAGGATTAATTCTACCATTTTCCCACACTTTCTGAATGATTGTAGAATTTTGCTTGAGGAAAAGTGAGCTCTAAGTATCAAAGTCACTTCATAGCTGGCAGAAGGTTTGAGGAATAAATGTTAAGGCATTTTCTCTTAACTAAGTTACATTCAAAAAAGGGAAAAAAGACATATTCTCAGGATTTGAATCACAAATGGTTGGGAGCTCAAGTAAGTGGTACTAAGAGTTGCTGTCAGAGTTAAAAATGGTAATAATCAATGGGAATAGTTTTGAAGAGCTCATGGGGAATGCTAAAGAGTAGGAATGTGCATGGCAGATAGCTTAGGAAAATTGAATAAGCTGTGAAGGAAACCAGTTGTTTTTGCAGTACATGAGACAAGGCACAAAGGCAGGACAAGAGGGTGCTTTGGAATTAAAGGCTCCATTGGGGAATGGTAGATTATAAAGTTGCAGAGGTGGAGACAGGCTTGGTCGACTTTATGTCTGAGATCTCCATCACAGGAGTAATACTGAGGCAAGAAAGAAGGGATTTGTTAGTGCGGGCAACTAATGTATATTTGGATTAGCTTACAAAGTTTTTTAAATAATGTTTTACGTTTTATTTCCCTTCTGTTACTTAATTGATATAATCAAATTAAAAATAATTTAACTACATTAAAAAGTGAAAAAATAATCTTATTGATGTGTATATAATTTGGAATTCTTTTCTTATTGATACAGTTTTGAAGTTTTATTTACGCCTTTTGAGAACCTGTGATGCCATACACATCTGTTACTGCCTTAACTGTCTATTTACTTGCTTGAGTCCCTTTCTAGAGCTTGGTTGGGGTTCTTAAATAAAAGCCAAGACATGTCTTTATCTCTGTATCCCAAGCACGTATTCAGACCAGAATGTTTGTGGAATCAATGAATGATCTTTAATCTCACAAGAGCTACTTAAATAGAAGAAAGGGAAACTGAGTCAGTGAAAATTTCTAACAGCTTCTATAGATATGAGTTTGAGAGCTGGCATGCAGCATTAAGCTGTATGGGTGAAGATAAAAATAAGTAAATAGATGAAGTTTGCTTTGAAATCCACAAGTCCAGGCTTTATCAACATCACTAGGTAATTTGCTAGAAATGAAAACTTTTAGGTCACTTCCAGATCCAGTGAATCAGAAATTGTAGGAATGAGGCTCAGCAATCTGACAAGTTCTGTAAATGATTCTCATGAACTCAAGTTTGAAAACTAGACTAGAGAATGTGATAGTGAAGACCATAGAATAGAAAGATTGAATTCCCAAAGATATATGTATCTTTATTATGGATATGTATGTGTTTGTATCAATAAAAAAGTCATGAAGATGGTATACTGTTAGACAGTTGAATGTGTTGCAGGTGAACAGATCTACCTATCTTGTTTAGATTACTGCCTTTCTAATTTTAGCATTTAATTAAGTAAAGTAGCTATAAAATAGATTAGTTCTAGCAGAAAAGCCTTGGGCTTATAAAAACCTCTACCCAGATTTTCTCAAATATTTACATAATTGCCTTTTGAACTTTTCCTCTTACATGTCTCAAACCAGCCTCAGATCTCTAAAATTATATGTATTATCTTTTTCTTGAAACCTGTATCACCTCCTATAATCCCTATTTCAGACAACTGGATCACCATCCATTCAATTACTCAAGTCAGTTATTTTTTCTTAATTCTCACCAAACAGTGTCAATTATAGCATCTCGTAGCCTTCAATGACACCTTTGTTCTCCTCATCCCCGCTTACAGTTTTCTAATTTGAACCACCTTTGATTTCTCACTGGATCATTTTAACAGCCTCCTAACTGGTTACTATGCCTTGGTCCTTCTCATAGCCTCTAATCCATTACCTAAGCAACAGGACAATCAATCTAAAATAGATCTAACTAGTTCTTTGCTTACTACTGTTCAGTGGTTCCCTAGTTACCTTCTTGATGAAATGTAGCCTTCTTAGTCTAAACTTAGGGCCTTTAAGATTTGTCTCCTGGTTTCTTTTCCAGCCTGCTACTTGTCCTTGTACCTCCAGGCCCTCTGCTATTCCCTCTATTTGGAATTTTTTTTTACTCTGCTTTACCATACTGACATTGCTAGTACTTCCTAGAGGCTGCTTAAACACTACTCAAGGAAGCTGCCTCTTTACCTTCTGAAATACAGTTGTAATCATATTGTCCTGAATTTCCCATCACATATCATTTATCACATCTCACTGAGTTTGTTCATCTTATTTAGCATACTCTGACTTTCGTTCTCCCACCTCAATAGATCGTAGGCTCCACAAGGGTTGAGACTATTGTACTATTATATCACTAATTCTAACACATTAACTGGTAAATAGCAGATGCACCACAAACATTGTGAAACAACTAATTGACAGTATTCTGGATGTGATAATTGGAAATAGTTTTAAAGGTTAATAAGTAGAATTTATATTATTTTCCATCCCAGACTTTCATCCTGTTCATTTACCCATTCATCTAATATTTTGTAGTATGCCCTCTATGTAACAGAAACTGTAATATTTTGCTATGATTCATCCAAGATTGAATTCCAAATAGTCATTACCTCAGAACTTATCCTCTAGTGGGAGAATAGACAATTAAAAAGTAGTTTATATACAAAGCATAGAGGCCAATGTAATGATAAGGAGACAAACTAGAAGGGGCAACTAACACAAATTTGTAGTCAGCAGGAAGTGATGCTTGAGCCAGAATTAGTTTTACAGTTAAAGAGTGGGAACATGTTTAATACACACAGATAGTAAAATCCATTAGTGAACAAAAGGAGATGGCATTTTATGTCTAGGTATTAGTGCTTTCACAAGGAAAGCAAGTTAAGATAAGTTTGTGTTTTAGAACAATTGTAATATGGGGAATTCTCTGAAGAGGGCAGAAGGTAGATTGACCAATTAGATGGAATCCAGGACGGAGAGGAGAACAGGCAGAATTTGAGGAAGGTATGTGGGAGATAGAAGGAAATGAATGGTTTAGAAAAATATTTTGGATAAAGAATCAACAGTCCTTTTCTTTCCTATACTTTCTTTTCTGTCCTGTACCTTCTTTTCTTTCATATAGCTCCTGACAAGTATGAGGCAAGGATTTCACGGAAGAAGTTGCAGGAGAACTCTCCACTACCATAGCTGTAGGCTGTCAGGTCTTGAGGGAACCGCAGGAAGGAGGAAAAGGTGAGAAGTATTTTTGTCATATATCTGGTTTGATGGAAGACAGCACAAAGCAACCTATTATTCAATGGTCATTTTTGTTTCCTGTACTTGAACTTGTTAAGCATAAAGTTTTCTGCCACTAATTCTTCTAGGATCCATGGGCAACATTAAAACTTTTATCTCTTGAAAATATCTTTTGTTATCTAACATAGTCCCATTTTCAAGAAGTAGAGCATTTAGGTTAAGCTGCACAGTTATTTTACCATCTAACAAATAGCATTTAACATCTTTTTGATAAAAATCATAAAGTAGTAGAATTTGAAGGAGTTAAGGTATTTTGTCTTCATCGCTTTGTTTTTTAAGTGAATAAACCAAGACAGACCATCTATAGGATCACATAGTCATCTGGAAGCAGTGAACTTCACCAGAATCCATGCCTCCCTTTAAAACTCTGGTAGACTACTTATAGGTCTTGAGAACGTGATTAAGTTCAGTGTGTCGAAAGTCCATTTTATTTTGTTTTTTTTCCAGCCTTAGTGAGATATAAGTAACAAAAATTGTATATATTCAAAGTGAACAGCATGATTTCATATGTGTATACATTGTAAAATGACTACCATAATAAAATTAACACATCACCACCCAACATTACATACTGTATGTGTGTATGGGGGCAGGGGTGGGTGCAGTGTTGAGGACACTGAAGTGCTGTCTTAGCAAATTTCAAATAAACAATACTAAATTAACTGTAGTGTGTACCATCATGTATATTATCTCACTCAGAACTTTCTCATTTTATAATTGAAAATTTATACCCTTTGAAAAACATCTCCTCATTTCTCCCAGCCCCTAGAAACTACCATTTTACTCTTGGCTTCTATGAATTCTACATTTTTGGATCCCACATATAAGTAAAACCATATAAAGCACCCATTTTAGAAACTAAATGTGATTCTGGGTCATGGTTTTGACTACCCAGGTTATTTATAAAATTTAAATTACCTAAGTGAGTCTGTATACTCAACTACAACAGTGATTGGGGGTTTTCATTACATTAGCTTCACACAGTAAGTGTGTTTTCAGTCAGTTTTAAGTAGCTAGATGGCCATTCATCAACTTGTATTTCACTTAATTTTTTTTCTGCTTTAGTACCCTTTTGTTTCCTTGGTAGATTTATGAAATTAACTTAGTGTACATTGTCATATCATAATTTTCTTGGAATACTCTATGATATGTACATTTTTATACCTTAATAATGACATTTTTGCATTCTTGTTGCTTCATGCTAAGATTTAGTAGTATTTATTTTCCACAATATATAACAGAATAACAAAAACATTATTTTTCTTTCTAACTTTCTTTACTGTATATAATGTATTTGAGAAAGATTAAGTGACTGGTTGAAAAATGTACCCTTGGAGTAAACAGAAGTGCTGGAAATTAAACTGAGTTCTTGACTTAGCCATCTGTGCCATGTTCTGTATAGTTCATGGTATTTATTATGTTAATATATTTCTCTGTTAGTCAATGTTACTCAGCCTCATTGCTGTTAGTTTTGAGATTTTAATATCTCCATACCAGAATATCTGACCAAGGAGTATTTCTTAGAATTATTATTGTAAAAACAGGATATGAGTTTCTCTCCTTCTCCCTCTCTCTCTCCCTGTCTCTCTTTTACTGTTATCTCCTGGATCGAAAAGGCCAAAAAGGCTAAAGGGGGAAAAAAAAAGAAGTAGAAAAGGAGGGGAGAGGAGTGTACAAGAAAGAGAAAAGATACAAGTTCCAAGTAGGAAGTGATTGTTCACTGGACTATTTTTACAACTACTGAAAAGCCCATCTTTTATATGTTGGTGTGATTTGTGAATCAGTTTTTCAAGTATAAGTTGAGGAAGTAGTACACATTGCAATTGTTTGATGATGTTCCCTAATTGTGTTTTTTCCTAGAGACCTTCAGAGACGACATGGTTCCCAGAGAAGAGAATACACAGAGTACAAACAGAGTGCTCAGAATAAGTCAGTTGGATGCGCTTGAACTAAATAAGGCCCTGGAGCAGCTAGTTTGGTCCCAGTTTACTCAGTGCTTTCATGGATTTAAGCCAGGGCTGTTAGCTCGCTTTGAACCAGAATTGAAAGCATTCTTGTGGCTTTTCTTTTGGAGATTCACCATCTACTCCAAAAATGCCACTGTAGGACAGTCAGTTTTGAATATTCAGTACAAAAATAATTTTTCTTCGAGCCTGAGATATCAGCCGCCAAGTACAAATCAGAAACTCTGGTATGCTATTTGTACAATTGGTGGGAGGTGGTTAGAAGAACGATGCTACGATTTATTTCGAAACCATCATTTAGCATCATTCAGGAGAGTCAAGCAGTGCATGAATTTTGTGGTTGGACTTATAAAATTAGGTGATTTGATTAACTTCTTTATTTTCCTTCGAAAGGGAAAGTTTGCAACTTTGACAGAACGTCTCTTAGGCATTCATTCTGTATTTTGCAAGCCCCAAAACATCCGTGAAGTCGGCTTTGAGTATATGAATAGGGAACTTCTCTGGCATGGTTTTGCTGAGTTTCTTATTTTTCTTTTACCACTCATCAATATCCAGAAGTTGAGAGCCAAGTTATCCTCGTGGTGTATCCCTCTTACTGGTGCTTCTAATAGTGACAGTACATTAGCTACCAGTGGCAAAGAATGTTCTCTGTGTGGAGAATGGCCCACCATGCCTCACACCATAGGATGTGAGCACATCTTTTGTTACTACTGTGTTAAAAGTAGTTTCTTATTTGACATGTACTTTACATGTCCTAAGTGTGGCACAGAGGTACACAGTGTGCAGCCTCTGAAATCAGGAATTGAGATGTTAGAAGTAAATGCTGTTTAAAAACTAAAATTGTTTTCTCTAAGGAAAAATGTACTATGCTTAAATCCATATTAGTCATCTTTAAGTGTAGTCTTTAGATGACTTTTATAGGGCTTATGCTTCTCAGCCACTGTCTTCTGTTCCTTTCCAAGTGTGAGTAAATTCTAATTGCTGGAAACCACATGATTCTAAATATGTTCTATCAAGTCACATGTTTGTTTTAATTATTGAATTCAATTTTTAATGTCAAGAGTGTTTTTGTGAGATACTTCTAAGAAAAATCCTTCCTAGAAAGAGGTTGGACTCTAAAAATAAAAGATTTTTAAGACTCTGGGATGAGTGTGCATTTATTTTCAGAGATGTCATAATATCATAATCTGACACGGATAAGACCCTGCTTTTTTAAACCTTAAGATCTGGTGCCTAAGTTATTATTTTAAGCTTTTCCTTGAAGTCAGATTTCAAGAGGTTCAGTTCATGGCTGTCAGACTGCTTCTCAGTTGACCTCTTATATTCAGAAAGCAAAAATTACTTAAAGTAACTTAGAAGTGAGGCCTGGGGACTACAGGGGACAACGATATGAAGAACACTTATTTACTGTATCTTTTTTTCTAGTCTTTGATTCAGAGTTTATGTTCTCAGCAAGCATATTGGTGGTTTTTACAAAATACCATAGGTCGTTAACATAGTAATAATAGCAATACATATCAAGTGTACTTCCCTGTTTCTCTGCATTTTTCACTTAAAAGCTTATAAATGAGCCTTTTGCTAAATGACAATAATATGAAAAATATTTAGACTGTTTAAGTTACTTCAACAAAGTAATACCACTTATTTTTAAAGCAAGCTCAATTTTTTGTGTTTTGACAATAAACTAAAATAATTATACTTCAATATACTTACATTTATATATGTATAAGAATAATTCACATAGAATTAGTTAGAATTGCAAAGATTGTTTATTCTCAAGTGAATATTTACACACATGAAATCATACTGGTATATTATCTTTTAATTCTTACAATGGTTTAGAATTAACTTGAGCATTGATCTGTTTCTAGTCTTCATTTGAATGTTTTGATAGGTCTAGTTTTTCATATAGTAAACATCTTTGCAGAAAAATGTAGTATGGGGAAATTGACGGTCAGTTATTCATCTTTTATTCAACAAACACTTTGGTGCTAGGTTTTGATGTTGCCTCTGGGGATACAACAGGGAGTAAAACAGGAAAAATAAAGTTACCTTCATGGAGATTAGCTTCTGTGATTGAATGTATTCTGAATTTAAATTATGTTTAATGAAGATGCTGAAGGAGTTTTATAGTTTGAGAAGTGTGAGATCTTTAAAATTTTACCTTTTTCTCCACTAGTTTTAAAACTTTGAAAATTCAGGTTTAAAAACCAAAGAATTTCTCAGTTTTTCATACAGAGATCATCACAGTATCCTGGTAGATTTTATTTCAGTCCTTTTATTGCACGTAACATTTCTTACTTACAAAATTGTTTACTCACCATCATGGAGCATGTAGGCTTTGTCTGCTTTCTATTGTGAATAATGGCAGTGATGAATCTAGAGTATAGTCAAGAGTCTTTTGGCTCCTATGGTATAAAACCAATTCAGACTGGACATGACCTCTGGTCAAGTCCTGCCTGTGCCATGCAGTTGAGTGTAATCTGGGACAATGTACTAAACCTCTACATTATAAGGATTATGTGTTTTAACATAGGACATGTTCACTTTTCATTGATATGAAAAAATACCTGAGAAAATAAGAGAAGAAAGATTTATTTTGGCTCCATGGTTTTGGAGATTTTAGTACATGGTTGCTTGGCTTCATTGTTTCTGGTTCCAAGGCAAGGCAGAACATCCTGGTAGAAGAGTGTAGCCAATGCTCCTATCATGGTGGACAAGAGGCAGAGAGACCCAGGCCAGAGACAAAAAAAACCCTTCCAGGGCATGCCTCCATTGACCCACTTCCTTCAACAAGGCACTACCTCCTAGTTTCTGCCACCTTCCAATAATGAATTATGAATTTCTCAATGGATTAATCCACTGATGAAATTAGAGCCCTCATGATTCAATTACTTCTCAAAAGTAATTGAGAATAACCAAGGCTTCTAACACAGGAACATTTGGAGGACATTTTAGATTTAAACTATAACATATCCGTTACTGTTATCACTGTCATTCTGAGTTGACTTTATTCTCAGGCAGAATGATGGGCCACCTTAGAAGGTCAAGGCTTATGTTCTGTCAGCTTCTGTTCCTGCTGGAATGACATCCTCTTGCCAGATAGTTCCAGCAAAAGTCCACAAGTTCAGTATTACTGGTCTGCCTTGAATTGTGTGCACATTCCTAAACCAGTCACTATGGCTAGGGGAATAGAAAGTACTACTATCTATTACTCCAACATGGGTGACATTACCTCATGCATAAAGCATGAATCTAAAGAAATGGTGAGGGGAGCTTCACCACAGGAAACTGGAATGCTCTTACAAGGAGGATGAATGCTGAGCAGGTAAAAACAGATTCCTATAACAGTCTGTATTTGTCTTTAGGTCCGGATACAGATTCATAAAAATTTATCAGTGATCTAGTTCAACAAGGACATTCGTAAGTAACTGAATGCTCATCTTAGAATGCAAATTTGGAAGGCTTAAATAAAATCAATAAGATTTTGTTACACCAACAATTTTTGTAATATTGTTATTTTGATATATTCAATATACAGAGCTTACTGAGTAAACACTTAAACAGATGAGCTTATTGTCATAATGAAAACACAGTACTGTATGTATATGCTAGCAAATAGAATTGTCAATACTATAGAAGTTTTATATTTTCCATAGACCCTATTGGCACTTTGTATCCTGTGTGTGTGTGTGGTATGTGTTTTGAGATGGAGGTCCCTATGTTTCCCAAGCTGGCTTTGAACTCCTGTGCTCAAGCAATTTTGCCTCAGCCAATCTGGTAGATAGGGCTGCTTAAAGTTAAAAGCTAACATGTCACCCATTCCTAGGTGGTAACCCTATGAGTTCAGAAACTATCTCAGTTTTAACTTTTACTGGATAATCTCAGAGATTTCTAGTTTCTAGTGTACCAATAGAAAAATTTTGTTAGTTGAATGAACAAACTTAACACAGATTGGATTCTGTGGAAGCAGATGTCAAGAGGGTTTGAAATGTAAGATAGATGCAGTTGTATCTTGGTGTCACTGAGAGATTGGTTCCAGCACCCCTGTGTGTATGCCAAAATCTGCAGATGCTTAAATTCCTTATAAAATGGGCTAGAGTGCACATATAACCATACACACATCTTCCCATACACTTAAATTTTCTGTAGATTACTTATAACACCTAACACAATGTAAATGCTGCATAAATAATTGCCATACTTTATTGTACAGAGTAATGACAAGAAAAAGGAGGCTGAACATGTTCAGTACAGATGCAATTAAAAAAAAAAAAACCAGTCTGCAGTAGGTTGAATTCACAGATGCAGAACCCAAGGATATACAGGGCTAACTACAATCCACATCTGTGACAAAGGGCAAGAAGAAAGAATAGACTGAAGAAATAGAAGATTATAGTACCTGATAAAACTGGGCAAACCAAGTTGGGAGAGGAGAGCTATAGAAGTAGTATTTTCTGTCCTTTTACTTGTACATCTTTCAGTCACTTGTGTGCTGCTCTGGGAAGGGAGTAACCACCAGCACTGAGCAGTTCCTGCAGCTGGAGCAAACCCTGAAGGAGCTGACAGCTGGAGGCATTCTTTTGACCACGCATACCATCCTTTAAGAAGGAACTGAGAGGCATATCTTGGTGTGTAAAAATCTAATATTTTCTTTCCTTTTTTTCTTTATAATTTTCATTTTTGTTGTTTTTCTTGTTTGTAGAATCCTTGACATACAACACACTAACGGCAGGTAATCAATGGATTTATGACTGACATACTTGCTCCAGGAGCTCTGCCTCACTGCAGATAGCCAGATCTCCTGGCCAAGTAACTGAGAGTCCCAGAAACTCCTTTCAATTCCTCCCTCCCTGGGCACAGCCAGGTTTATTTTAACACTGAGGCAACTGTTTCTACTCCCTAAGGCTCAACATTCAGGAAAACTGGATCGTATTTAGCTACATGATGGATTTCTACTTTAGCCTAAAGAACCTAACCATAAGTTATGAATGTTTTCCCTTTGGAAAATAAGAACTTTTGCACCAATAATTTTCTTTTCCATGCAACTTGTTCTCAAATGAGATTCTCTGCTTGTGTGTTATCCAAGTGGCTTCAATAATCATATCTAAATCACAAGATGTTAACAGAGTAAACCCAAGGTATGTTCTGTTTCCTGGCTCCCAACTCCCTTGCCTTCAATAATGAGTGACTGTGGAGTTTGAACAAATTTATTTAACTTCATTAAGATTCCATTTGTTGGGCTAAAAAATACATGAAGAAATGTTCAACATCCCTGGTCATAAAGGAAATGAAAATCAAAACCACATTAAGATTCCAACTCGCTCCTATTAGAATGACTACTGTAATGAACACAAACAACAAATGTTGGTGAGGATGTGGGAAAAAGGAACCCTTATGCATTGCTAGTTGGAGTGTAAATTAGTACAACCACTGTGGAAAACAGCATGGAGACTCCTCAAAAAACTAAAAATGGAACTGCTGTATTATCCAGAAATTCTACTCTTACAGATGTGCCAGAAGTAATGTAAGGTTACAATAAAGGCACCTGCACACCCAAGTTTATTGCAGCATTGTTCACAATACCTAAGCAATGGAAACAGCCAAGATGCCCCACCACTGATTAGTGGATTAAGAAAATGTGGTATTTATATGCAATGGAATTTTATTCAGCCACAAAGAAGAATGAAACTTTGTCATTTGCAGGTAAATTAATGGAACTAGAGAACATCATCTTATGTGAAGTTATCCAGGGTACAGAAGGCAAAAAGCTATGTGTCTTCTGGCATGTATGTAATTTAGACCTAATACAAATATAGCAACATTATGAAAAACAGGTCACACTAAGGGAAGGTCATATACAAGAGGGTGAGGGTGAAAGAAGGATGCTAAAAAGGTGAAAATGGTTGATGTACTCTATATAAGAATGAACATAGAATTCTTAAACCTGATGAAACCACCATAAGAAGGTGACTGAGGTAGAAAGAAGACAAACAGAGGAGATGAACCAATTCTGGTTATAATACGTATATAAATGGAAACATCACAAAGAAACTCCCTGTGTAGCTGTCTTAAGCAACAAAAATGTCATTTTTTTCCTTTACAAAATTGGAGAACAGGAGACTAGAACAAGTCTTGCCTGGGGGTTTGGTACCAATGGAGGGAAGAGAGGAGGTGGGGAAAGAGTGTGGGAGGTTGAATACGGTGCAAACACTGTGTACACATGTATGTAAATGGGAAACTGACACCTGTTGAAACTATTCCAGGAATGGGGGGAGGGGAAGATAAAGGAGAATGGTGGAAGGGGTGAATTCAGGTATGATATATTTGACATATTGTAAGAATTTCTCTAAATGCCACAATGTACCCCCTCCTGATACAATACAATTTTTTTTAAAGATCCCATTTGTTTACCTACAAAATGGGCATTCAAGTTTGTAATGGAAATTAAATAAATCATCCTCTCAAAAATTAGTGAACCAGTACAGACATTCTTTTGTACTCAGGGAATGTGTTCATGAATAAAGCAAAACACTGCTCTGGTAGAATTTACATTATTGGAGGGATGGTAAGCAATAAACACATGTATAAGATAATTTTAGATATTAGAAGTACTCTGAAGAAAATTAACCAGATTAAAGAAACAGTAAGTGACAGAAAGTATTGAATTGCCTGCTCATGAAAGGCTCTTTGGACTCCTATTTTATGCTTCCCATCCTAGCTGGGATGACAAGTGCATAGAACCATCCTCAGCGTTTTCTGATGAGATGCCTCTCAAATGGTTTTACCTGATCTGGCCTGGGACTCAGTCTCCCATGTAACTGGGAGGGCAGGTATGCATACAGTACCCAGGTATTGGTTGAAATGAGGTCTAGTGAAATGTTTGCCTGGACTGGCCTCAAAACATGATCCTCTGGGTCCCCATATTCCAAGAAACTGGGATTACAGGCATGAGTCACCTGTAAATTTTTGAAGGTTCACGCTGGAAAATTTTTGGGGTGGTAGGAGTAAAAGCAAGAAAATTAGGTCAAAGGCTCTAGACACAGTCAGTATGAACCATTATTGCTATTTCTGTCAGCAGTATCACAGTCTTAAGAAACCTCAGTAGAGCAAGGCATGGTGAGACAGGCCTGTAATCTCAGTCTTCTCAATCAATATGTTCCATTCACCAAAGTTCTATTCAGGACAGTTCTTCATAAGACAGGTCCCCATTAAGAGAATTCTTTATTTTGGATAGAATTCTATGAATTTTGACCAACAGATTTAAGATAACAAAAAAGGGAAAAGGAAAACCCCTTATCTCAACCAGCAAAAACCCTTGTTCCTTCCTATTATTGCTTATACTCTCTCTACAACAAAATTAGAAATAAGGGCAAAATAGTTTCTGCTGGGTATTGAGGGGGTGGGGGAGAGAGGGAGGGGGCAGAGTGGGTGGTAAGGGAGGGGGTGGGGGCAGGGGGTAGAAATGACCCAAGCCTTGTATGCACATATGAATAATAAAATAATAAAATAAAATGTCTTATAAAAAATAAAAACAGAAAAGGCAGGCATGTTTATAATAACAGCTAATAACTGGCAACTTGGTATCAAAGAAAAAAACTTTCTTTTAAAGGACTATAATCTAGGATCAGAGTAGGGACACAGTTTCTGAAGACTAAGGGAATAGTAATTATGGTATAAAAAAGTGCCTTGTTTAGGCTGGAAGTGCAGCTCAATAGGTAGATCACTTTCCTATCATGTGCTAAGCCAGTACCCAATACCAGTACCACAAAAACAAACAAACAAACAAAAAACCTTTGAATCATGAATAAAAGGTATCTTATGTTCTATATAGTTTGTTTAAGAAGAAAAGAAATTATCATTTCCATATTGAGAAAGCCTTCAAACTGTGTTGGTTCTTAAAGGCACAAACCTGATTTACTTGGAACATTCTCTTTTAACCAAAGCCTGTTTTCCCTAATACCACTCAATAAATGAAGTGTTCCTGCAGTAAGAAAGAATGTTTTCAGCCACAGAACAATTCCAGACACTTTTTAGCCAAAGCAATTGGCTATATTATCTATAAACCTGATGATCTTTAGTTCTCTAAAGCTAAACCTAGTATACAATCTATATTTATATTCATGACCATAAATAAGAGAGCAAGTATTTTGCTTTTTGGGGTTTTTTTTTCTTCCTTCAAATAATATGTAAATCATGAAACAAGAATTTGCCTTCTTATTTCTAGATAGTCTCTTATTTTCTAGGAAAAGCTATGGTTTTATAATTAAAAAGGCAACATGCAAGCAACATTTTACACAACAACCTTCACTGAACCCTGAATTATTATCTTGGCAGTTATAACAAGTCCAGCAAGGTTAAACCAAGTCATTTCTGAGGCCAGGAAATTCAAAAGTATGACATTCTGTATTTCACTAGCTTTCCTGTCATTAGCATTAGAATAGCTTATTCTTCTAAATAGGTTTAACTCATGCCTTTTCCAAAACCCTGGAGCGAATGAAACATAAATCTACTTAGTTAAACAAAACTGATTTTCAAAATCAGGTTGATGTGGACATGTTCATATCCATTGACCTCAAGAATCAATCTGAAGGAAATGATAAAAATTGTGGATATAGATTTATTGAAAAGATGTTCAGCACATTATTCATAATAAAGATGTGAGTCAACCACAAAGGAGTGAATAAAATAGTATAGCTGTTTAGTTCACTAAAGCAATGTTACATAAATACCAAATAAAAGAATTTTGTGCAAAAATATGAAGAACTCTGATTAAAGAATTGAAAATATAATATTAAACTGAAAGGAGGATAATGAATTAAGTATAATATAATCTCAACTGTGAAATAAACAGGAACATCTACATCTCACTAACAATAAATGTCACTCAGCAATTCAATTTTGGTTTTTCTTATTTATATTTTTCTGTTTTTCAAGCTTTCTACAATAAGCCTGTAGCACTTTTTAATTAGACCATAATAAGTTAAAATTTCGTTAAGATCTCATGGTTGGTTTTGTTTCAGTTCCGTCTAAACATCTTGTATAACTAGTAAATAAGTCACAAATATATGAAAGAATTTAGGAAATATAAGATTCTGTGTACATTGCTAGAGTACTGACTTTGAATGAAAGTAAAGTCTGCCTTTATGGTCAACCACCAACCATTGTGAAAAAGCATGAATTATTTCATGCATCTTAAATTACATATCAAGTATCAGATTTCATACACTTTTAAAAACAGAAGTATGTAGACACACAAAGGTAAAACTTCCCCTTCCTTTTTTCAAAAAATACTTGCTCAATATTTGTAAATAAATGTCAGTATTTATAGGTAAATATAGTTTATATATTTTTAAATACCTTGAACAAATACACCAGATCGGAACACTTGATGCAACTATTATATATTATCAATCACCTAAGCTTGTAAAAGGACTGTATCTTCTCAACTAAGAATCAAGATATAGGGTTTGACCTAGGATTTCATATTCTTTCCAGATGAAGAAACAAAAATGCTGACATATCTGAGATACTGTTATGGATTGGTTTCCAGTGAGAGATAATAGAAACTTGAAACTTGAAGTTCAGCTGAGACTTTTATCTAATAGTCACAGTTCTGAGTTAGTGGAGCAGGAGGCTCTTCTGTGCTTAGAGATGTTCGGGATGGCTCCCTGGAAAACACATCTCACTATTACACTTCTGACAGCTTTGATTCTTTTCAACCCACATTAATTTGTAAGAATGTCCTTTCAGTCAACAGAAAGTATAAAATAGTACAGTTGTTTTCCACTAATGGAAATTATAATTAATTGCTTTAAAATTACTTAGCTCCAGACCATATATAAAGGACAAGTAAATTTTTGAAAGCAATGTCCCCTATCCAATGTTTCATGTGTTCCTTCTTAGTGTCTCTTTTTCAGATGTAGTGGAATTCTCACTTTCAACTGGACAAGTCTCTCAAATAATAAAATAGATTGTAAAGTTGGTGAGGACAGAGGCTGTATTTCCCATTTTTGTGACAGTGTAGTCACAACTGGTACAGTACAGATGTTCTGTGCATGTTTGAAGAGTTGGGGTTTCTTCATCAAGCACCTCACAAATATTGAACAGAGCATTTGATGGTATTCTTTTTTATATTGTGCTGGGTGGAAGTAGCATTTATAAAGGTTCTTACAATGTATCAAAAATATCATACTTGAATTCATCCCCTCCTGTGCTCTCCTCCATCCCTCCTCTCCCAATTCTCAGAATATTTTCAACAGGTATCATTTTTGCATTTGCATACATGTGTATACAGACTTCCACATGCCTGTCTATAATGGTGTAGAGAGGCCAGCACCACCAGTTTGTCTTTGTTATGGATGTTAGGAGTACTATTGTTAATTTACAATGTTCTCTCATATTCTTGCTTTGAGGAAAAACAGTTGGAATTCAGGAGCACGATAAGAAAATTAATAACTTTTCCTTGAAAATACATGCAATTTTGGAGCTGTCAATTTCAGCTATAACCCTTTAAATATTTTTTCTTCTACAATCCAACTGGGTAGTGAGGGTTTTTTGTTTTGCTTTTTTAATTCCATTATAGAAGTAATAACCCTGTTTGGTGTTTTGTAAGCAGATAATATTCTGCTGGTGACTGTCTTTGCAGTAATGCATTGCTCTGAATTCCGAATTCTATTATTTTACATCTATAACAGCTTAAAGTATATTTTTTATAAACAGCAAACTTCACCTCATAAAAATTCATTACATAAGGGTATAAACAAGTGTTTTTCCTTCTAGTCATTGGCAGTAAGTGATTCATCAGTTTTCCACAGAAAACCAATTTCATTGCCGATGTTCTGTAATTTTCAATCTCCCTGAATTGTAGAACCATATCACACAATCCCAATGCAAGGAATGTAAGGACTTTTTTAAAGGCCTGTGCTTACTCTCTTTAATAGGATTGAATATCACTTGCTGTCTCATCAGTGTTACTTTTTTAAAAAATTTGAAAATTGGTCCCCTTTTCTTCCCCACCATGTGCTGGTTTTTAGAAAAATTCAAAACCAACAGATCACACCATTTTCTGTAATCATACCAGAAATACTAAGAGAAACAAAATTTTCCAAATCTAAACTCTTTTTATTTGATAATTTTTTTTCATTCTTTTCAACTCCAGAGTAAAGGAGGGAGGAAGGCAAAGGGCCGGGGAAAACTCAGGAAAAGTCCATCCATCTTTCAGTTAACCATGGATGCTTGAGAATTATCCCTGGATAAATTACCTCCACCAATATTTCAGTTTAGTTTTGTCCAATGTTTCAGAGGTGAGCAATGGAAAATGGTTGTTCAAGTATAAAATAATAGAGATTAGAGGGGGAAAAAGCCTGCAGACTCAGTGATGGCCTAAGGCTATATCTGATAAATAAAATTTTTTCAGAAATTCTGATAAAGAAAAGATTAAACATCCCTAAAAGTTTTAGGAAATTAAAGTCCAGTGTTTTTTTGAAAAGCCCTCAATCCTTGGACTGAGAAGTTGAATCAAAAGCATGGTAATTAAATTTACTAATAATCCAAAGTTATGAGATATTGTAAGGTTGAAGTGACAGAGTTCTGGGATAATTGATTGGATCCTGAAGCTGGTCCTTATTTATCTCTCTGCCTTCCATTAAGGAAGTAACTTTCAATGAGTTACATATG
The DNA here is from genome assembly GCF_047511655.1 of Castor canadensis. Taxonomy (NCBI): domain Eukaryota; kingdom Metazoa; phylum Chordata; class Mammalia; order Rodentia; family Castoridae; genus Castor; species Castor canadensis. The sequence goes on along the minus strand of NC_133388.1, from coordinate 140,049,612 downwards.
GAATGCTCATGGACTTGTCTCAGAAGGGCCATTCTTACACAGAGGTTTCTAGGTGTGTTTCAGGAGATGTGCATGAGTCTGCCATGGTGCCTGAAATGGAAAGTAGTATAAAGGCAGAGCAGTATCTACAATGGCATAAATAACATGGAGCCCATGACCACCTATAGTGGGTTTTCTGCTGGCAAAAGGCCCACCAGGGAGAAAAGCAACTCCTATACGTATTGCTGTAAACCAGAAAAACACCAGTCAAAAACCATTCTATTCCCTAATTCGCCCACTCCCCAATTAATACATGCTTTGCCCTTTAATTACTGACCCTTAAATTCATTTTAGACTGGCTTCTTTTTTATATAAACTGAAACTTACGGTAATGTGAATAATGAAGCCTAACTTCCCTCCCCTTTGATTTAGAAAAATCATTGCTTTTGTAATTTTCCTTGCTTTGTTGGACATTGGGAATCCAAAGGTAAACAGGGGGTCAGAGACTACCAAAGGAGAAGATGTTGAGAAAAAATAGACAAAGCACTTGGAGAATATGGAGAAACAGTAGACTTACTGCATCAGGGATCTGCAGAGGCCTCAGAGGCACAGTGCCATTTGAGTTCAGTCTTTCAGATTTGCTGGATATTCTCAGGTGAAGACATTTAAAAAGGACAATAGAACAGGTAAATGTGATCAAAGTCCATTATATGCATGTAGGGAAATATCATAATTACTTTGTACAATTGATCATACTAGAGCAAAAAGGGGTTAGAATGTCCTATGTAATTATATTATAATCAATAGTAAATAGACAAGATATTTTGTTGAAAAGATTTTTGATGATTCAAGATGCTTAGAAACTTGGGAGGCATAGTCCCCATCAAAAATTTCTTTTGACTCAATAAATGGAAACAATGATTTAGGAAGGGGAAGAATTGTTACTGTTTTCTTGGAACTCAACATAGGTCCATGGTGGTACTTAATGATCGCTACTTGAAGAAATAGAAGACTGAATGACAAAGAAAATAAAACGTAAGAGATTGATGATTTTAACCCACATATTAGCCAAATTATTTTCTGGTAGTGCTATTTTTAATAGTAATAACAACATTATTTTAATAGTAATAAAAATAATAGTATTTTTGGGAGTAAAGAGAAATAGAATCTTATGCTACTGTAGGAATATAAATTATTTTAAAAGCAGGTTGGCTATGTGATTTAAATTATGCTTCTTTCTACCTCTTTAAATTATGCTTATGTCTCCTTCTGTAAGTTAATGATGCTAACATGTAGAGAGATTTATTTAGCAGGATATTCTTCTCTAGTTTCTATGGTAAAAAATGGCAATAATCAAAAATCTCCAACATAAGATAGGTCCAATAAATTCATCCTATCAAAGAATATTTAGCAACATTGTAATATTTTTATTATTTATCATTCAATAAAATTTTTAGAAGTTCTTATATGCAAAATGTTCAATATCATTCTGCTTTTCTAAACATGAAATTTTATGTGTGTGTATTTATATAAATCCATGATGAAAGACTGGAGATATTTTTAGCAAAATGTTGGCAATAGCTATCTTTGGGAGTACTGAGTGATTTTTATTTCCTTCTATCTGACTTTCTACATTATCCAAATTTTTGTAATAAATATACAATGCTTTAAAAAAATAAACAACTCATAAAGTATAAATGAGATGGATATTTTTGAATTGTATGAAAGATAAATGGATAATGTCTAACCCTCCGTATCCCCCAAAAAAGAATGAATAAAAGACATTAAAATTCTCAGAAAAAGAAATAGAAAAATGCTAACAAATTTATAGAAATATATTTTACTTGGCTAGAAAAGGAATGCCAATTCAAAAATACAATTCACTATGTGCATCAGTATTCATTATTGATGAATGTTCAGTAATAATGAAAGCATTATACCACTATGAGTGAAAGGCCTTAAATAACTCATAGCTTCTTACCCAGAATTTCACTTCTTAGAATGTATTATAGGAAAGCAGTCAGAAATGAAAACAATGATTTATGTAAAATATGTTTATCACAAGGTTATATGTAGCTGGGCACCAGTGGCTCACACCTGTAATCCTAGTTACTCAGGAGGCAGAGATCAGGAGGATTGCAGTTTGAAGCCAGACTGAGCAAATAGTTCATAAGACCCTATCTCAAAAAACCCTATCACAAAAAATTGGGCTGGTGGAGTGGTTCAAGGTGAAGGCCTTGAGTTCAAGCCCCAGGACTGGAAAAAAAAGTTATGTGTACCCCTGAGATTCAGATACATATGTCATAGAGGAATTTATGTCATAAATCTTATGGAAAGTGTGTATTGAGTCCATTCAGGTGTTTTGATTAAGACTGAAAGTAAAGAAAGAAGTTGAGACTAGGATGACAGAGAGGAGGGCATAGTGTCCTGCAGATGCCCTGACCACCTTCATGGAATAAATATGGCCCTATGTATTAATCAGGGTTCTCCAGAATATATATAATTTCATATATATGTATAATTTCATATATATATATATAATTTCATATATATATGAAATTGAATCAATATGATATAGATGTATATTTCTAATAGAAAGATTTATTTTAAGAATTAGTTGATACAGTTTTAAAAGTGCAAAGTCCAAAATCTTCAGAATAGACTTACAAGCTGGAGAATTCTCTTTTTTCAGGGGAAGGTCATTCTTTTATTTTTTTTATTGTGCTGGTACATTGTGGCATTTACAAGAGTTCTTAAAATATGTCAAATATATCATGCTTAAATTTACCCCCTCCACATTTACCTTTATCCCTCCCTCTCTCCATTCTTGGAATAGTTTCAACAGATATCATTTTTCCATTTACATACATGCATTACAGTATTTGCACCATATTCACTGTCCTTCACCATTTCCCCAACCTCCTTTCCCCTCAAACTGGTACCACCCCTCCACACCCCCCACTTCCCCACCCCCCACCCTGCCAGCCAGGAACTGTTCCACCCTCCTGTTCTTCTCCTCTTCTGGTGGAGAGGTTCAAGTAGTAGAACACCTGCCTAGCAAGTGTGAGGCCTAGAGTTTAAGCCCCAGTACTGCCAAAAAGAAAGAAAAAAAAAAAGCAGAAACAAGGTTAAATGTGGAAATGGAAGCATTTAATCCACGGCCATACCACCCTGAATGCACCTGACCTCTTGTCTTGTTCTTCTATTCAGGTCTCCAACTGATTGGATGAAGCTACCTACATTGTGGAGAGCAATCTGATTTATGCAAAGCCCATACATTGAAACTTTAATTTCACCCAAAAACACTTATAGAAGTACCTAAGGTAATATTTATCCAAATATCTGATATTAAATGGCCCAGGCAAGTTGACACATAAATTTAGCCATCACACCCTGTGATGGAGGGCCTGTCAGCTGAAGACGAAAGAGATGTTCTCAGGAAGACCCTGTCAGACACAGCCTAGTGCAATTGTTGCTTAGGGCACTAAGGGGCAATACTTGCAGAGTGGAGAATGACGCTTTTATTTTGTTTTACAAAAACATAGCAAGGTCTGATGCAATGAATATTCACGTGAATCCCATCTTGGTACCTCAAGCATTTGCAGCTCTGGGAACCAACAAGCAAGTCCCCATGTTCAAGTAGTAATTTGTTAAACAGCAATAAATAACTATTACAATAATCCCTTATAATATTGAACCTGATTATAGATTATATTCATGTCACATAGCAATTAACTATGCAAGGTTTTTACCTAAGAGCCAATATTTTGATTTTTCTTCTGAATGTTGACATGTAGTACTTTCAAATCAGTAACAAAGGTAGTATCCTAATACTGTACCATAAATATATATACTTCTAGTCAGTTAATAAATGCTATTTGAAATATTGTTTTGGTTAGTTAGCTTGTTAGATCAAGCCAACCACAATGACCTGTGAAAGGATAACATTGTTTCCTTCTTATTGCTGCTGTTTTTTTTTAAATCTTAGGTGCCCATCACATATTAGCATTCTATTAAGGACTATTGATGAATGGATTTCCCATAAATTAAATGAGAATCTTTCTTTTAAAATAGTAAGTTATTTGAGTTTCACCATGTTCATGGACTTATTGTACCACTGATCTAGTCAATGTTTATTTTCCTCTATTATTTATAGTTCTGATTAACATTTTATCATCAGACATTAATATTTGCATGCATAATTTTGAACCCAATGTTCTACTTTGCTAAAATCATTAACTATTAGACACTCTGATCAGTTGGAACCTGTTTCAGATCTCCTAGAAAGGCTATGAGTTAGAAGGTAGAGTGTTTCAAAATGTTCAGCTACCTGCTGAACAAGTAAACAGATCTTTGTCTTCTGGATCTTTTATTTATTCTTTGAAAAGATGGAGGCATCATTAGCTTATAAATAATCTAGTTTTTCTTAAAAATTTGTATGTTGATATGTAATGAAATAATTTAGTGTTATTTTTATTATTTCATTATTTTACTCTTCAGTAACTCTGATCTAATTACTTCATCAAAGCTGAACTCTGTCCTGCTTTTCAAAGACCATTACAGATTAGATTTAACCAACAGACTAAAAACAAGTGATTCTCACTTTCTCCAAGTCTACTTCTTTGCTATGCTTTTTTAATTGTATCACTTTACTTTTAGTCTCAATGAAAGGAGACCTGTAATTATTTCTTGATTTCCCCTTCTCCCTCACTTCTTGCATTCAGATTTTTTTTAGCACTGTTAATTCTCTATTTGCATTGTCTGACATACCCTTTCTACCCACTACTCTCCATTTCTACTTTCCTGCCCTAGTTTAGACTGTTAGAATTGCCTCCAGTCCAAATTAATCATGCTTCTACATTACTTTAAAGCTCTTTTATTGTTTCCCATTAAAGTACAAGGAAAACTGCCCAGTGCATCTATTATGTCATTCAACACGCTTTGATTCTTTCCCCATTTGCTTTCCACAGTGCAAACATCATAGATTTCCATGGTTTTGTGCTACAGATGACCCCCCACTTCTTTACAACTCCAATGATTTCTATTCTTCCCAAGTGTCAGTGACCACCATGGCTCTAGTAACCTATTATCTCTGTTTCTAGTTCATGCCAATTATCAGTGGCCTAAAATAATAACCAGTCTTCATAACCAAGGTAGGAACTAGTAGCTGGGATTCATTTTTTATGTATAAAGTAAACCCCCTAATGATTTCACTTTAAAATTTTACATGACTTCTGTCATTTTTTCTTTCCCTTAAATGTATAATATAAATGTATCACTTCCACTCTTAGTAGACTTCCCGGTTGTAAATGGTAATAATATACGAGCACTTTCATACTCTTTGCTTATCATGTAGCACTTTGTGAATTTTACATGCTTTTCTTACTTTCTGTTCCTGCTCTGCAAGTGCACACAATATGAAATCTTAATATTAGAGCATGATCACATTCTTTAAGCTATGTTGGCTGAAACATTTACTAATCATTTCTCCCCCATACCAAGTTACATCAGAGGATTTTAACCTGTGAAGAAGCTGGGTCTGAATCTGTTTTAAATTTGCTCCTGTAATGTTATGTTGAAATATCAAGATGTTTTAATGAAAGAAACTTTTAAATAAAAATTCTTATCAGGAGAAAGCTTGCTTGGCTCCTTGTCATCAAGCCCTCCTGACAGGTCAAGAACAGACATAGTAGACAGAAAGTCTCCTAAGGGTTTAAAATAATTCGAAACTCAGAGATGGAAGGTTGAGCTGAGACAGATCTACTGCAAGATACACCAGGATCCCCAGACTTCCTACATTTTTCAGAAGAGATATGGATCTGCTGTCTCTCTGAGTCTTAATACCTCCTCGCTTGAGCAACATATTACTTAAAAAATAAAAATAAGTAAAAACCAATCTCTTCTGGAGAGAATGTAAGTATTTGAGTTAGTTAACAAGTCAGTACCTAACTACCTCTGAGTTTTCTCAAACCATTCAAACACAAGGAGGAAGAGCAGCTGGACAGGTCAACAGGCTGATAGCCTCAGTCAGATGTTCCATAAGACAAGTATATGAAGGGAAAGGTTAAGAACCCTAGATTGAAGAAGTCTGGGAGTGAAAATGTAATAGTATAAGCCTAAGATATCACAGTTCAAGAAAAAAAGAAGTAATCATCTTAAAATTGGTATTTTATTTTCTTTGTCCTTTCTATAGAGTGAATTTTTAATATTTATGTTCTATTAATACTATTTGCCTCATTTAAAAAAATATGTCTCTAGAGTCAGTTCCAATTGTTAACAATTAAGAGACTGTGGTCAGATTTTAGCTACCTAGGAAGACAATGGAACCATCTAATTGTGATTAGCCTTAACCATAATCCCAAAGTCTTTACAAATCTAATTCAATCCTTCTCTTTCAATTGAAGCATTCTGTTACTTTATTTGAACTCTGATTTTCTTTCATACCAGAACTCAATAAGGTTAATCAATTTAGAAGAGTAGGACCAACATTTTTGAAATCTGAGATGAAAGTGTAAAGAAGCAAAAAAGAAAACGAATTTCCTCTCACATGGAAAGAATGATGCATTAGATAGGATAAGCAAAACTATGCTTTATCTCTCAATAGTATCAATGCAATAAAGACGTTGTCTTTCTCACTTGTAAAAAGCCAATACATTTCAAATAAGCCTTTCTTACAAGTTCATAAGCTGAAATGTGTGGTCTCCAAGTTCAGTGTTGAGAGAGCTTGAGGATGACACAGGTGTATTGAAGGGCCAGGCCTGGAAATGACTTGAATCACTTCTGCCCATATCCTATAACCAGTATGCACTTGTGTATACCCAGTCTAACTGTGAGGAAGGCTGCACAGTGCAGTCATCTTCTGCACACAGAAGAAGAGGGAATAGAAATGAAGTTTGTATCACAACCTTGTATTTACAGCCATTTTTCATTAAATTGAACATTTATGAGGTTCTGTAGAGCTTGTAATTTAGGTATTCTAACAAATACTTCACCTTTTCTGGGATAGCAAACCAGTTTTATTTTATTCTTTTCTAAAAACAAGATACTTTCTGCTATTATGGGTATAAATACACAAGTTTATTTTTAAGTTTTTTGGGTTTTTCTATCAAGTCAATTAAACAGACATGTATTAAACATTGGCTAATGAATCGGGCCCTATGAGAGAATCAGAGATGCACAGAATGGGAGTCATACCTGTTTATCATTCCTTTCTATCTCATCATCATTTCTCTAGCCATATATTCTCACTGGGCCAAAAAGATCCAGGTAGCCATAGTTACAGATTGTCTTTTGTCCTAAATGATCAGAAAAAATAAAAAATTTCTCCATCTGAGAAAAATTGTTTGCTCATTGTAAAAAATTTCAATTCTGATGAAAAATTTCTGGTAGACCAGACTACATATTTGAGCTTTTGATTCCTTCTGCTCAGGACTGCATTTGATGTCATTATTGTGTAGAAACAGCTGATTGAAAGAAGTAGGTCACTCAGGGTATGCCTTTGAAGGGTCTGTCTTGTCCCTGGCACCTCTGTGTGCCTCTCTTTGTTTACTTTGAGGCCACCATGAGGTGAGGAACCTCCTCTGCCACATGTTCTAGCTACCATAATGTTTTGCCTCACCACAGGTCCATAGCAATGGTGTTAGCTAATCATAGACTGAAGTCTCTGAAACCATGAGCCAAAATAAATCTTTCTTCCTTTAAGTATTTTTCAAGTATTTTGTAACAGTGGAAAGGAAGGAAGGAAGGAAAGAAAGAAAAGAAAGGAAGGAAGGAAGGAAGGAAAGAAGGAAGGAAGGAAGGAAGGAAGGAAGGAAGGAAGGAAGGAAGAAAGAAAGAAAGAAAAGAAAGAAATTAAGAACCCAGACTAACACAGACTCTCTTGGATTCTGCATTCATGGTCCCTGAGTCTTCAAAACCTTGGTGGCTGGCCTCTGGCTAGATGCTCTGTGGAACCTGAATCCATAACACAACTTTGTTCAGAGATAGGATTTTATAAACTCATTCAGGTTAAATGAGGTTCTGAGGGAAAAGTCATAATCTGAAGCAACTGTTATCTTAAAAGAAGATATCTCTCTTTCTCTCCACATGTCACACATGGAGGAAACACCATGTGAGGTCCCAGTGAGAAAGTAGTCATTTACAGTCCAAAAAGAGATTCTTCATCCTGAAAACACCCTGATCTCAGACTTCCAGCCTCCAAAAACTGTGAGAAAATAAATCCCAATATTTGTGAAACCAATCCATGGTATATTGTCATGGCAGCCTGAGAAGACCAAAAGTAATATCTACTTGTACTGTCAATAATGATGATAAATGTTAGTGTCTCCTTTGTGCAGGTCCCTCTTACCTGTCTAAGCTGAGCTCATAACTCCTATCTTTCACTGAATATAACACACTTAATTGTCATGACTTGCTTACACATTTGATCATATAAAATTGGAAATTTTTAGAGAATAGAAGCCAGTCAGAAGACAATGCCTAATCCCAGTGCACACAAAATAAGTGTGGAATGCTATATTATGGATCTAAAAGTCTCATTTATTAAGTATTGGATTATATGTTTCATACATGTTACCTATCTTAATATTTTCAGTAACTATGAGAGGCAGACATTATTATCACCATTTTGCAAATGAGAAAACAAGTTCTAATAGATCTCCAATGCTATGCTGTAAGTAATCAGAGAAACCGGCATTTGAACCAATGTATGCTGAATTCCAAGTCACTTTTTCTTTTGATATTAACATAATTAACTTCCTGTCTACTCTTTCTCCCTATTTGCTAAAGTTTTGGGCTTGGTTTCAGAACTTAGCTGAATCTTAACCACTGAGTCATCTCTAGGCCTTTCTACCACCTTTGTCTCCTACATCCTTTTGGCTTTCCTTGACTCAGATCCTTGACATATTGTCACTTCTTTTGTCAGCTGATACTTTGATTAAAACAATGTAGTAGTGTAATGTGGAGTTCCTCTACTCTAATTATTTTATAATTACTTTCCTTAGTGTTCTAGTCATTATAACATAGCTAGTGAATTAATTTCATTAAATAAAAGCAGTTCTGTTTAATTTTTAAAAAATAAATTCTGATTCCCTTTACTATATTTATTGCTAAAAAAATCACAATATCAGTCTTTTGTTAAATTGTTTAAATTCATTGAGTTAATGTTATATAGGAGCAGAAATATTTGCCATCATAAGTTTTTAATTTTTTTTACCCGTAGAAGGTATCACAAGTGATACATGATATAAATTTCTTAAAGTATTTAGTAAAAGAATAGAAAGACAGTAGACTCCTTAATAACCATGTATTTTGATCATTTAGACAATTTATAGCAGTATAAATAGATATATAAAATTATGAGTGATTCATGTTCATTCTTTAGTGCAACTGATTCACTAAAGCATAAGGCTATATGAAGACTAAAGGAAGCCCTGGTACCAGCAAGTTTAAATGTGCACTTTAAAATAAATGTTTCATTTAAGCCCAATTGTCTGTAATGCATATGACTTTGAAATATCTATGAGCCATTTTGGCTGAATGCAACACAAAACAAACCATACTGGTTCCAAAAGTATATTAAAAGTAATACTACTAAGAATCAGTAATTTTCTTCAAAGTAAGTCTCCTCTTAATTATTGGTAATGTTGTTTCTGATTCTTGTTTTACCTTTATTTAATAAGAGATCTGCAAGTTTTTGACCAAAGACATTCTCAATACAGGGTTTTTAAATAAATTAGTAATCTGTTGTAGAATTATGAGAGCAAGACAGTATAAATTGAGGTGATCATTCCAATTAATCTTTGCTGAATTCTGGGTTTAGAATGTTTTCTTTTTCCTAAACTCTGAAATTAGGGGTTTGGTGGAGACAGAATTAAAATTCCAAAATATTCCAAACTACTCTTCCAGATACTTCACTAAATTTGGATATACCAAAAAGAAAGCTCTTACTGAGGAGATAAGGTCTTAGTGTGTTATGATATTACAAAGATGTCATCCTGGTTCCATTGATTCTAGTGCTAAAGAAAAAAAAAGAACAAATACAAAGGGAATGACATTGTTAATGACTTCTATTTAATTTTTATAAGGGTTGTTAGTCCTGGGCCAGTTACCCCTTAATTGCTCAGCAAGGTCTTGGGCAGCTTTCAGCTCAATCTGTGTGTTCCCATGAAATGTAATCTAATTGAAAATATTGACTAACTATGAATCAAGTAATTCTCCTCACATGGAAAGCCACATGTAAACTTCCTCCAATGGGAATGCACTTATTTCAATTATCTAATATTCTAGATTATTCACACTGTTCATGGTCATTCAATGCATATCTTTCACCTATCTACCAGATAGCTGATGTAATGTGAATGAGAAAAAATGAGAAGGTATAATTCCTATCCTTAATAGGCATAATGGATAGCAAACAATTGTTCGGTGTATATCTTTAGCATGTCTACCAGATGGTTGCTGTGAATAGAGTGAGAAAAAGTGAGATGGTATAGTTCTCATCAGTAAATATAAAGAATAACAAACAGTTCTACAGTGTATTAGTACTACCGCATCTTAATCTTTATAACAACTGCCTTTTAATGTGGGTGTCACTAATTCCAATTTTATGAATGATGGCAATTGCAACCATAAACTTAAGACTCAAAGAGTTTAAGTTTTAAGTCCAAGGTTATAGAAATAATTCTAATTCTACAACCTATGGTCCTTTCTATTTTCTTCTGTGTTCATCTATCAGCATAAGTATAAGGAAACTTACTGAATCAATTTTGTTTGAAAGTCTTCTCTGAATTGTTCTCATTCATTGTTCTTAGAAATTGACATTTTCTACTTGCAAACAACACATTAAAAAGACCATACACTTGGGTTAGTGGAGTGGCTAAAGTGGGAGAGTGCCTGCTTAGTAAGCGTGAGACCCTGAGAAATAAATCAGAAAACAATACCATTAAAAAAAGCATCAAAAAATTAAAATAACTAAGAATAAATTTAGTGAAGGGAATGAAAGACCTGTACAACTAAAGCTATAAATCTTTGAAGAAAGAAATCAAAGAAGACATTAGAAGATGGAAGGGCATCCTGTGATCATGGATCAGATGAATCAATATTATGAAATGGCTATACTACCAAAAGCAAGCCAAATGTTCAATGCAATTCTTATGAAAAATGCCAATGATATTCCTCACAGAGATAGAAAAATCATTCATTTGGAAGCACAAAAGATCTTGAACAGCCAAAGTAATCCTAAGCAAAAAAGAGCAAGGCTGGAAGTATCACAATACCTGACTCCAAACCACACTACAGAGTCATAGTAATAAAAACAGAATGGCACTGGTACAAAAACAGACATGAAGGCTCATGGAACAGAAGATCTAGACATAAACTCTCACAGCTTCAGTTATTTGGTTTTCGACAAAGGAGCCCAAAACTTGCATAGAAGAAAAGAAAACTTCTTTAGCAAATTGTGCTGGGAAAACTGGATGTCTATCCACCTGTAGAAAACTGAAACTAGATCCCAGTCTCTCATCCTATATTAGTATCAACTCAAACTAGATTAAAAGATCTTAATGTAAGAACTAAAACTGTGAAACTACTTCAGGAAAGAATAGAGAAAACACTGGAATTTATAGGCAAAGTAAGTAACTATGAACAGAACTACAATAGCTTAGCAATTAACAGATGGACAAATAGGATTGCATTAAATTAAAAAGCTTCTTCACAAAAAAAGAATCACCAGACTGAAGAGATAGCCTGCAGAGTAGGAGAAAATCATTGCCAGCTATACATCTGACAAAGGATTAATAACCAGAAGATATAGGGAGCTCAAAAAAATAACCCCACAAAGAAGCAAAAATCCAATGAATAAATTGTCAAGTGAACTGAACAAACAATTCTCAAAAGTACAAATGGCCAATAAAAACAAAGAAATTCTTAGTGTCCTTGGCCATAAACGAAATGCAAATTATAATGATACTGAGATTTCACCTCACTCCAGTCAGAATGGTTATCAATAATAACACAAACAACAAAAAAAGTGCTGGCAAGGATGCAGGAAAAAGGAATGAGTGGAACTGGAGATCATTATGTTAAGTGAAGTAAGACAGACTCAGAAGGACAAAGGACACATGTTTTCCCTTGTATGTGAAAGTTAGGCCTGAAAGATAAATGCATACATAACTACATATATTATCTTATACACACATTATATATATATATATATATAAAATATCATGTGTATATAATCTATGTATTATATACAAATATATATATATACATTATAAATACACATATATATATATAATAGAGAGAATGACTGTAATAGTGTAATAGTCTAAGGGGACTAGGGGGAGGCCAGAGAGGAAAAGAGACTAATAAAGATTGAATATGTATGTGTATGAAGATGGTATAAGGGAATGCACTGAAAACTATTGAATAATATGGGAGCAGGGTAATAGAGAAAAAGTAATAGAGGGGGTTAATCTGATAAAAGTATAATATATATATGCAAATTCCATGAAGTAGTATGATGAAGGCTCTTTGAACAATCAATACATAGTTTAAGAAATTAAGAACAGGAAGGTAAAACATGTCCTTTTTGTGGGGTGGGTATCAGTGGGAGGCAGAAGTTAAATGGAAAGAGTTAAGAGAGGCAAATACAGGCTGTATATTTTGTATATGTGTATAAAAATAGAACAATGAAATTTGTTGAAATTATTTTAAGAATGGAGGAAAGGAATAAGAAAGAATAATGGAGGGAGTGAATCTAATTGAAATACATTGTAAGGCCAGTTGGAGTGGCTCAAGTGGTTGAACATGAACTCCTGAGTTCGAACTCCAGTACTGCCAAAAAAAAAAATAGGCTGACAAGTGTGGACTTGGTGGACTGGCAGAGTGGCTTACATTGTAGTGTGCCTACTTAGCAAGTGTAAGGCCCTGAGTCCAAACACCAGCACCACAAAAATAAAAAAAAATTAAATACATTGTAAACACAAATGTAAATGTCACAATGAAATCCCTCTTTACTAATATATGCTAGTAAAAATGTTTTTTTAAAACCTTGTGCTTGAAAAAATGACACTTTCTATCTACAAATAAGTTTTTGTCCACTTACTACATTTTCTATGGTGATTATTTTAAAAATTCTCTACTTTTAACAAACCATTTGTATATTTTACTAACAAACTTCTATAGATATCATAGAACAAATGATGATCTGCAGAGCACAAACTCTCAATTTATAACCCTTATTACCTTCCAAACATACTTATAATGGAGGTCTCTTCTTTCTAATGTTAACTCTGCCAATCATTTTTTTCTTTCTACAAAACAATGGGTTTCAACATGACATTTTCATAATTGCATACTATGTACTTTGATAATTTTTTCCTTCTGTTTTCATGTTTTCTTTTTAAAAAAATCTAAATTCTGCATATGAGAGAAAATATGAGATGTTTCTCTTTTTGCGTTTGGATTATTTCACTCAACATGATGATATTCAGTTCCATCCATTTTCCTGCAAATGAAATAATTTCATCTTTCCTTATAGCTGAATGCTACTTCATGTATTATATGTATATCATCATCCTTTATTCATCATTATTCATCATCTAGGATGATTCCATAACTTGGCTATTGTAAATTATCTTACACTCACTTTAACTCACTTTATGGACAGTGTTCCTTGCCATCCATATTGACTCCTACTCCATCAATTATCCACCTTTTCTTGCATCTTCCATATCTTCTGCAACATTGGCAACAATGATTTTCTTCCACTCTAATAAAATCTTCCCCTTCCATTTTTTATTCCCTTCCTAATAATTTTTTTCAGGAAAATGCTTGTTACTTGTGAACTACACAGTTCCATATCTAATTTCCTTAAGGGATTGCTTTAAGATCTATGATTGTCCATAAAATATCATTGCAACAATCATTTAAAAGGTCATTTAGAATCTATTGATCAAATTCTAATTCTCATCCAAGTTGACATGTTCATAAAATATTGCTGTTAATAATCCTGCTCTTCCTGCTGTTTTTGAAACTCACTCCTTTGGCTTCTACGACAGTGTTCTGCCTTCTGCCTGTTCATCTGAACAGCAGTCTATATTTTAAACTGTTCCATCTAAATCCCATTTACTCACTCCTTTCTTATGCTTGACCCACCTCCAATCCTCCATTGTTTCTTCTGAGTCTGGGCCTGATCTATGAGAGACTACCTCCATGGCCCTGATGTCAGCAACAACGTCTACACTCATTAGACTCAAGCCCTATCTGTAGTCCTGACCTCTTAATAGCCATCCATGAAGAATCTTTAAACAACTTTCTCTCAAATTTCAAGAGCATGGTTCATGAGTACATACCATCTTTCTAAGTATTTTAAAATTGTAAGTGAAACTAGCAAACTGTTAAATAAAATGTAGTCAATCCCGTTCTAAGAAGAAATGCCTCCACAACTATCTGGAAGGTAGGTTCAAACTTAAACTCAAACTTCTGAGAATTCCTCTCCAGGATATAAGAGGAGAGGACTGCCTTTGGCACGTTGCCTCTCCTTTTCTTCTTCACTTGCTTTCTCTGTCTGATACTTTGTGAGATCTCATGTGCAGACATGTGGCTCCTGTGCTTCAGGTGTGGGCTCCAGCCATCCCTTGCAGACAGTTAATTTTGAGCATCTCATGGGCCTATAAGAAGCATTTTGGAGGATGGAGCCTATGAAGAGGCCTATATCAGTTCTGGTGGTAGACTTGGGACCCCTGGGTCAGGGCCTCCAGGTTCCAACAAGGCTGGCCTTGTAGTGGTTACAGGATTTTCAAGGAACATCCCTTAAACCTGTGACTTCCTCATCCCAATGAAAAGCATGTGGAGATGAGGCCAAGAATGTGAATCCAGAGGGAAGAGCTCCCTCACCAGGGTCTAAGGGTAAAACTGAAATTTTTATCTGCCTATCATGTCCATAAAAACGTTAGATTGGTTTATCCAATCATTTTTCAGCCTGAACGCATTTTACCACAATTATTTTTCCTAACCTTGGCTCTGTTCGCATGGTTTTATATATACATATATCTCATTTATAAACACATAGGACAGTAAATCCCTTATCTTCAAGGTTTATCACTTCACCTTTCCTCTTATTCAACTGGCTACCCAGTACTGTGACTTCATCCTCTGAAAGTATTTACCCCCTTTTCTTTCCAACTCTACTTCCATGGCCCCAGCTGAGACATCCATCCTTTTGCCTATAATAATCTCTCACCTAGTCTTTCTATTTCCAAACTCTTTCCTCTCAAGCACACCTTTACTTTTCAACAAGTCAAGTAATGACATATCCTTCCTCCAAACCTTCATTGGCCTCTTGCTACCTACCCAATAAAATTAGTATTTCATTGTATATACTTCATATAATATCTCACAAATTCCTCCTATGGTGACAATGGCTAACTTACAATGTTAATGATATCTAAAAATTTTGACTTTTCTTACTTTTAAGAATGTTTTCCTATTTTTCAGTCTATTAGGCTCAGCTTCAAATCTATAATATTCAAAATCATCCATCATGATTATACTTTCAGAGTAAAATCAATTATCCCTCTATTTTATTTCACCTTGATATAATTTATTCATTCACCCATCTTTCCTTCCATTCCTCTATCCATCTATTCATTCAAAAAGTATTTACTACAGACTTACTCTGAACCAGATACTGTGTATGTATTGTGAGAGTCTTTGCTCTTATGGAGGAAGATGTATATTAATCCACTAATGACTGCAATGTATAAGAATAAACTAAGATGAACTAAGAAAAGAGTTCTTTCTGCAAGAAAAAACACTATTTTGTGAGAACATATAACTACTTTGTTCTGGAAAGTTGGGATGGGCCTTTCTGAGGAACTGACAGGTAAATAGATCTGAAGTATCAGTGGTAGATAATGTGAAGAGGAACAGAAGTAGGTGAGAATACAAAAGACTGCTGATGAGCGTGAACTTGCTTTACCTGAAAGTAAAAGAAGCTTGAGTAGAAACTGAAAGTCAGAGAAGCTTGAGTAGAAAGAACAAGGGATGGATGATGTAAGAGTATTTGGTGAGATAATGGAGAGTCCAGGTTCTGTCTATATATTTTATTTTATTGTTGAGCTGGGTAGGGGTACATTGTGGCATTTACAAAGATTCTTACAATATATCAAATATATCATACTTGAATTTGCCCTCTCCACCATTTTTCTTTTATCTCCCCCCTCCCCCGATTTGAGAAACACTTTCAACAAGTATCTTTTTTCTATTTACATTCATTTGTACACAGTATTTGCACCATATTTAGTATATAGAGATGGAAATCTCTGATCAATTTTAGGCAGGGAAGATGAGGGAATTTTGAGGAGTCCTTTCAACTTGCAGCATGGAAAATAATCTGAGTATGGGAAAAGTGGATGTAGATTGGCAGGGCCTGACTCCTATAGTGGTTCAAGTGGGAATTGCCAGCTTTGGGTAAGAGGCCTCAGTGATGATGAAGAGAAGGGGACATATTTAAGAAGTGCTTAGATCATAAAATCAGTTATACTTCATGATGATTTAGCATGGAGATCAAAGAGAGAGATGTCCCTGTTTCAGAATTGTTCAGAATGAGTGGTGACACCCAACATCAGAAAACACCAGATCAGTTCTGGGAGAGAGGATCCCTTCAGCTTGGGGAAGGTTTCTCTTCTCATCTTCAAAGTCTGTGTTTGATGCAAACTTGAGACTCCTTCACACAGAAATCACTTAGAAATCATGCAATATTAAAAGACAGAAGATGCATCTTTGAGAAACACCAAAATATAAAATATATAAAATTTTTATATATAAGCATATAAATATATAAATATATAAAATTTTTAAGGTGTGTGTTTGAGGCAGAAGAAGGGTCATTTGAAAGGGGTTGCACTTGCAAAGATGTTTTTTCTCCTTTTATTTATTTATTTATATCATGTGTGTAACTTCCACAGTGAGGACCTTGAAGAGAGTTTATCTTAATTATATTTATAGTACCCCAATGGCAGGGATACTGTGTTTATTGTCTGATGTTTTGAATTGACTATTGGTGACTTTTTTAAAGCCATTATTTTCTTCCAGTGGAAAAATATCTTCTGTTAAAGCTAGAATCATATTTATTCATTTAGTATTTTTAAACTTAATTCCACACTTCTTGGACTATAGTTTAGGATAGTGATTTTGAATAGAAAAGTTATACTTTGAATTCTATTGATAAGAGAGTGAAAATAAGATGAAAGTAATATCTTTCATTGTTCTATCTTCTGACATTTTTGTACTGGTTTTTAATATGGCTTTCACCACATAAGGAAAATTTAGCAAGATTAATTTTCCAGAAGTCACAACTTCAGCCTGGGTCAATTCCACTCCAAAAAAATCTGAAAGCTTACAATTTTATTTATTTTAATTTTTTTATTCATGTACTCACATGTTCATACATTTTTTGGGCCATTTGTTCCCACTTCCCCCCATCCCTCCCTCTCCCCTCCACCCCCTATCACTTCCACAGAGAACATATTCTGCCCTTATCTCTATTTTGTTGAAAGGAAGACATAAGCAATAATAAGAAACACAAAGCGTTTTTGCTAGTTGAGATAAGGATAGCTATACAATATCACTGTGTTGGAGTCTATATATGTTTTTAGGTCCTTCAGAGTAGGTTTGATGATATTGGGTGCACTGATGTTGGGTGCATATAGGTTGATAATTGTTATTGCCTTTTGGTGTATTTCCCCTTTTATTAGTATGGAGTGTCCTTCTTCAGCTTGTTTGATAAATATAAGTTTGAAGTCTACTTTGTCCAGGATAAGTATTGCTACCCCTGCCTGTTTTCGGGGGGCCATTGGCTTGGTAGATCTTTCACCCTCAGCCAGTGCTTGTTTCTGTTGATGAAGTGGGTCTCCTCTATGCAACAGATTATTGGATCTTCCTTTTTAATCCAGTTTGCCAAATGGTGTCTTTTGGTGGAGGAGTTAAGTCCATTAACATTCAGTGTTACTATTGATAGATATGTGATGATTACTGTCATTTAATTGTCTTTGTTGTTTAAGGGTTTGATTGTGTGCAGCTGAATCAGTGTTACTCTCTACATTTGTGCCTTTTCTTCTCCTGTGGTTTCCTACTGCCTGCCTTTTCATGGTTTTTTTTGCTTTCATTGTCTATGTACAGAATTCCTTGAAGAAGCTTTTGTAGTGGTGGCTTGGTGGTCATATATTGTTTTACTTTCTGCTTATCATGGAAGACTTTTATTGTTCCATCTATTTTGAATGATAGTTTTGCTGGATAGAGTATCCTAGGGTTGAAGTTACTTTTATTCAGTGCCTGGAAGACCTCACTCCATGCTCTTCTTGCTTTTAAGGTTTCCATTAAGAAATCTGCTGTTGTTTTATGGGTTTATCTTTGTATGTTATTTGTTTTTTCTCTCTTACAGCCTTGAATATTCTTTCTCTATTTTCTGTGCTTATTGTTTGAATGATAATATGTCCTGGGGTAGTTCTATTTTAGTCAAGTCTGTTTGGTGTTCTGGAGGCTTCCTGTACTGGAATGGGCATAGTTTTCTCTAGATTTGGGAAATTTTTTGTTATTATTTTGTTGAAAATATTATGAATTCCTTTTGCTTTCACCTCTTCTCCTTCTTCAATGCCCATGATTCTCAGGTTTGATCATTTGACGGAGTTGGTGAATTCTTGCATGTTCCTTTCACAGGTCTTGAGTTGTCTGTCTAAAAGTTCTTCAGTTTTTCATTAATTACCATTTCATCTTCTAGTTCTGAGATTCTGTCTTCTGCTTATTCTAGTCTGCTGAAGTGGCCTTTTATTTTGTTTTGTATTTCTGTTTCATTATTTTTTCTGAGATTTTCCATATCATGGGTCACTTCCTCCTTACTATTGTCAATTTTTGTCCTTAATTTATTTATCTCTTTATTTATAGTGTTCTCTGTTTCATTTTGGTGTTTATTTAAGGCTCCTATGATTTCATTTATTTGTTTTTGTGTTTTCTCATATTCTTTGTTTTTGTTGTCTTGCAATTTCTTGGGTGCCTCCCATACATTTTGGTTGACCATGTCTAGTATCATTTCTATGAAATTTTCATTGATTACTTGCAGAATTTCTTCTTTCAGAGTGTTCTTGTCAGCTTTGTTGGGATCCTTGGTATAGTTTATCTTGTTTTTCTGGAGTCTGGATCTGGGTATCCATTTTCTTCATTTCCCTCTGAATTCTGTACTAATTTATTTTTGGGGGGAGAATGGTATCCATCCTTTTTTTGTCTTTCCATAATCCTACTTGATATTGTTTCTGTCCCTGGTTTATGTGTAATTTAGTATTAGCTACCTTACAATAGTAAAACTAACAAAACAAGAAAGAAGGAGAAAAAAGAAAAAGACAAAGAAGGAAAAGAAAAATAAAAGGAGAACCAACAAATCAACAGGGAGATATGGTGGGCAATCAGACAGCAAACAAGACAAACAAACACTATCATCAATACATAGGTCATCCAAACTAAAAATCAATAAAGGAATTCTATAACTAAATCATACCATTGATCAAATACACCTAGCTGAGGTTTACAGAATATTTCATCCAACTACTGTGTAATATACATTCTTCTCAGCAGCTAATGGAACCTTCTCCAAAATTCATCATATCTTAGGGCACAAAGCAAGCCTCAGCAAATATAAGAAAATAGAAATAATCCCATGCATTCTATGTGATCACAATGCAGTATGATCACAATGGTAGTATTAGCTACCATACAATAGTAAAACTAACAAAACAAGAAAGAAGGAGAAACAACAAAACAACAGTAAAAAGCATGCAAACAATTGGAAACTGAACAACACTTTGCTCAATGATCAATGGATCATTGATGAAATAAAAGAGGAAATTAAAAAGCTCCTAGAAGTTAATGACAATGAAAACATGACCTACCAGAAGCTATGGGATACAGCAAAGGCAGTCCTAAGAGGAAAGTTTATAGCCATGAGTGCATATATTAAAAGGTCAGAAAGATCTCAAAAGAATGACCTAATGCTACATCTCAAAGTCCTAAAAAAACAAGAACAAACAAATTCCAAAACAAGCAGAAGGTGAGAAATAATAAAAATAAATGCTGAAATCAATGAAACAGAAACCAACCAAAAAAAAAAATACAAAGAATCAATGAAACAGAAGCTGTTTCTTTGAAAAAATAAATAGATTGACAGATCCCTGGTAAACCTGACTGAAATGAGTGGAGAAAAATCCCAAATCAGTAAAATCAGAAATGCAAAAGGGGAGAAAACAACAAATACCACATAAATCAAGGAAATCATCAGAGACTACTTTGAGAACTTATATTCAAATAAATTTGAAAATCTTGAAGAAATGGACAGATTTTGAGATACTTTTGACCATCCAAATCTAAGCCAAGAGGATATTAATCACCTGAATAGATCTATAACATAAAGTGAAATTGAAGCAGCTATAAAGAATCTCCCCCAAAAAGAAAAGTCCAGTAACTGATGGATTCTCTTCTGAATTCTATCAGACCTTTAAAGAACTAATACCAACCTCCTTAAACTGTTCCATGAAATAGAAAGGGAAGGAACACTACCTAAATCATTTTATGAAGCTGATATTACTCTCATCCCAAAACCAGACAAAGACACCTCCATAAAGGAAAACTATAGGACAATTTCCTTAATGAACATCGAGGCAAAATCCTCAATAAAATAATGGCAAACCAAATTCAACAACACATCAGAAAGATCATCCACTATACAAAGCTGGCTTCATCCCAGTGATGCAGGTGTGGTTCAACATATGAAAATCTATAAATGTAATATAGCACATTAATAGAAGCAAAGAAAAAAACCACTTGACCATCTCAATAGACACAGAAAAAACCTTCTACAAGATATAATACCCCTTCTTGATAAAAGCTCTAAGAAAACTAGAAATAGAAGGACTGTACCTCAACATTGTAAAGGCTATATATGATAAACCTGCAGCCAACATCATACTTAATAGTGAAAAACTGAAACCATTTCCCCTCAAATCAGGAACAAGACAAGGGTTCCCACTATCCTCACTCCTATTCAACATAGTACTGGAATTCCTAAGTAGAGCAATTAGGCAAGAAGAAGAAATAAAAGGAATACAAACAGGTAAAGAAACTGTCAAAATAACCCTATTTGCAGACAATATTATCCTTTACCTTAAAGACCCAAAAAACTCTACCCAAAAACTCCTAGACATCATAAACAGGTATAGCAAGGTGGCAGGATACAAAATCAACTTACAAAAATCATTAGCTTTTCTATACATCAGCAAAGTACAAACTGAGAATGAATATATGGAAACAATTCCTTTTATACTAGCCTAAAAAAAAAAATCAAACACCAAGGTGTAAACATAACAAAGGATGAATGACCTCTATAAGGAGAACTACAAACCTCTGAAGAAAGGGATTGAGGAAGACTACAGAAAGTGGAAAGATCTCCCATGCTCATGGAATGGTAGAATCAACATAGTAAAAGTGGCTTTAATACCAAAAGCAATCTACGTGTTTAATGCAATTCCCATTAAAATCCCACTGACTTTCATCACAGAGATTGAAAAATCTACCCTAAAGTTTATTTGGAAACACAAGAGACCATGAATAGCCAAGGCAATACTCAGCAAAAAGTTCAATGCTGGGGGTATCACAATACCCAACTTCAAACTATATTACAAAATAATAGCATTTAAAACATCATGGTACTGGCACAAAAACAGACATGAAGACCAGTGGAACAGACTAGAGGACCCAGATATGAATCCATACAACTATACCCATCTTATTTTTGACATAGTTGCCAAAAATATACAATGGAGAAAAGACAGCCTCTTCAACAAATGTTGTTGGGGAAAGTGGTTATCCATCTGCAAGAAACTGAAATTAAATCCATGTTTATTACCCTCTACTAGTATCAACTCAAAATGGATTAAGGATCTTAATATCTGGCCCAAAACTCTCAAGTTAGTACAGGAAGGAGCAGGAAACACTCTGGAAGTAATAGGTATAGGCAAAAACTTCCTCAATAGAACCCCAGCAGCTCAGCAACTAAAAGAAAGGATGGACAAATGAGACTTCATAAAATTAAAAAAGCTTCTGCACAACAAAAAAATAGTCTCTAAACTGAAGAGACCACTCACAGAGTGGGAGAAAATATTTTCCAGCTATACATCAAATAAAGGATTAATAACCAGAATATACAGGGAACTTAAGAAACCAAATTCTCCCAAAATCAATGGACCAATAAAGAAATGGGCAAATGAACTAAACAGAACTTTCTCAAAAGAATAAATTCAAATAGCCAAAAAACACATGAAAAAATTTGCACTATCTCTAGCTGTAAAGGAAATGCAAATAAAAACCACACTAAGAGTCCACCTCATCCCTGTTAGAATAGTCAGTAACAAAAACACCACCAACAACAGGTGTTGGCGAGGACTGGTGGGAATGCTAACTACTGCAACCACTCTCGTGTTGACCTTTGTCACTTGAAGTTTTCTGTATTAGTTCCTCTGGAGTGGGACATCAAACACTTTCATGTTTTGGGTTTTCTACCTATCCCCATACCTCCTATATGTGTTCACCCTTGTCATGTGATCCAAGTCCAACAACATTGCTGTATTTGCCCTAGATCTAAAGTCCACATATGAGGGAGAACATACGATTTTTGGTCTTCTGAGCTTGGCTGACCTCACTCAGAATGATGTTCTCCAGTTCCATCCATTTACCTGCAAATGATAAGATTTCGTTCTTCTTCATGGCTGAGTAAAATTCCATTGTGCATAAGTATCACATTTTCATAATCCATTCGTCAGTAGTGGGGCATCTTGGCTGTTTCCATAACTTGGCTATTGTGAATAGCACTGCAATAAACAGTGGTGTGCAGGTGCCTCTGGAGTAAACTGTGTCACATTCCTCTGGATAGATCCCCAGTAGTGAGATTGCTAGATAATATGCCAGGTCTATGTTTAGATTTTTAAGAAGCCTCCATATTGTTTTCCAGAGTGTTTTCATTAGCTTGCATTCCCACCAGCAGTTACGCAGGTTCCTTTTCTTTCACATCCTCTCCAACACCTGTTGTTGGCTGTGTTTTTGATGATGGCTATTCTAATAGGGCTGTATGTCATATTTTTAGGTAAATAGCAATTTACTATAGTGGAGTCACCATGTACTTGCCAAGCTGAATCTAAGGAAATTAGTAAGTTCTCCTTTAAACATTTTCCTGACACCTAACTTCCTTTCACACAATTTTCAAACACTAATCATGATATGCTTTCCTCCTTCTTTCTTCTGTTTATTTTTTTTTTCTGGACTTCTCTTTCAATAGCAAAATTACATACAAGAGGAGATGTCTATTTGACATCTCTAAAGCAGAATGATCCAATTTGTACTTTGTAAATTACTTTGCTGATACCAAAGATTTTGAGTAACATTGTGTATGTTTATTTTATGGCAATAATTGTGTTTGCACTCAGGCCTTTGCTTGCTAGGCAAGTGCTCAGTCACTTGATCCTTACCCCTTTTCTGTTTTTGTTTTAGGGACTTTTTTTGGATACATCTCACATTTTCTCCCAGGGCCTTGGACTGTGATACTGCAACCTACACCTCCTACGTAGCTTGAATTAAGGAATGATGCCACCATACTCAGCTTGTTGGCTGAGAAAAGGGTCTTGATAACTTTTTCCACAGGCTGACCTTGAACTGCAATCCTCCTGATCTTTATATCCATTATGTTTGTCTTGGAGTTTGCTAGAATTTTTCTCTATTTGCTTAATTCTTGATCATACTTGTGTACAATGCAGATTGTATATATTCATTTTCAAAGTTCATGTTTCTCTGTCTATAAAACATATCACTGACAAATGAAGTCAGTCTTTATTACTATAATTCAGGTAGAAATTTATAGATTTAGTAGGGATTGATAGATTGTCTGTCTAGTAAGTAAGTAGCTATTTGCAAAAACAATAGGATTTTAGAAATTCAATCTGTAAGAATCTATTTTTCTGTTCTTTATGTCTTGTCTGTCCTCCTCTCATATTTTCACATTGTTACACGCATGTCAGGGAATTCATCATACACACATTTGAATGTTTTGGTTAGGGACTGACAGCTTGAGTCAGTCAGATATCATTTACTTATAAGATGTTCTAAATAAAAGGGGAAAAACCAAGAAGCCATATTAGTGTTATTTTCTGTTATACATATACAGCAGAGAAAAGACAGAGATTTTGTTAGAGAATATTGACTTCAAATTGCTCACAAATTAGATAATAATTAGAAACGCCAGTCATATTTTGCTTATATTTTACTTCATAAGTAAATTCCCCATTGTCTTTTCCTGCATTTAAGTTGGAAATATCTTGACAATGATGTGAATTTTGCAAGCTCACTCATCTAGAATAGACCAGTGCTGCTCTTGCTCTTCCTCAGGCTCTGCCTATCACAACTAGTCAAGGCCTTCAGTTGATGAATCAGAAATCAAAGGAAAATGAATAAAACAATAAAAAAGCAAGACACTGATTGAACACAAATATCACACTATAGATGATAATCACTATTATGGAAAAATACTTCCTACAATACATCTGTGCAATCATGGGCTCTCTGAGATGACCTAACAAATCTTAGAACTCTGAGACAGCTGGATTCAAAACTTTTCTCTTTCTTTTACCAGACAGATGCTTTGTCTTGGGCAAATAATGTTACATCTTTTAGTATTGGTCCTCTTATAAGATAAGATACAATAAGAGTATGCCTGAAAACGTTTGACAAAAATCTATTACTGTTAAAGAATTAGAGTAAGAAAAAAATGTAGAAAGTAGTTGTCACAACACACATAGTAAGTATTTAATAAAAGTGGATATTATTAAATAGTATATTGAAAGAAAGGTTAGAATTTATATGAAACAGCTTGTCATACCTAAAAACAAATAACCCCCCCTAAAACCAGGCTAATATTTAAGGCATAAGAAAAAAATTATTATGAAGGCATCAAACAAACCAAAAAACTTAGTATCAATAAACAACAATGTAGGATTCAAGAGAAATGATGACTAGGACAAAGGAGGATCATAATCCAATTTTCCCTTTGAAAGGGCAACTGTAATTTTCAGGTTGAGAATAGATTATTGCAAAATCAGAATGGTGGTAGCAAGTTTATTTCTCATATAAAAAAAAACTGAGAAATAAACATTTTAAGCCTGGTGTGAGGGTCTAACAAGCCACTAAAGCCCCAAGTTCCTTCTGCTGTCTCTCTGCTACATGGTTTTAGAATATCTTTTTCATTCTCCAAACTACCAGGTAGCTACTAGACTTCTAGCCATCACATTAACATTCCAGCAGGAGGAAGCAGGTAATGCAAAGTCAAGTCCCTTAAAACCTGTTGGAAAGTCCTACCTACCACCTTCCATTTATAGTTCACTGGTCAGGATTTAGTGACATGGTGACCTATAACTTCAAAGAAGACTGTGAGATATAGTTTTCAAACAAAACCTACTGCTGCCTAAATTAATATCAATGTTCTATTATTTAGTTAAAAAGTTAAGCCTAAATATTTGGTAAGCAGATAGGAGCCTCTGCTACAAATCTTAGGCTATAGAGAAGTACTTGGAGGGGAAATATTCTTTTAAAGATATAAGAAATGAAACAAAACAAAAAAGAGTAAAATCAACAAATGAATCCAAAAACATGTTTGTATTAAGGCAAAGAGGAAAACAATACACAGTCCTATAAAATGGAGAAGGTGACACACATGGAAATACAAAGACAGACAGACACAGAGCAGAGAGAGAGAGAGATTGAGAAAAAACAAATATAAAACATTACTAGAAAGCATAGGGAAGTTTTTTGAAGTAAAGAAATTATATATAAAATTAAATCATAATTTTGAAAATTTTATATTTTCAGAGAATCTTAATTTGCAAAATTGAGTCAAGAAGAGAAAACTGAATAGATCAATAAGCATGAAACTGAAAGTCCTATAAAATTATTTTCCTTCAAAAGGCACATGATTTACTGTTTCACAGAGAAGTTATTCAAAAACTGTCAAAAAGAAAATCTTATTCTTTAAATTGTTCCATAAAATCGAAAAGGGAATTTTCCAGTTAATATCAATGATAAATAAAACAGTGAAATTACTCTGTTAATTAAACCTGGCAAAAGATGATAATGACAAAAAAAATACTTCCTCTTCTGAAAACAGATACAAATCTTGAAACAAAATAAAAGCATTATATAATGTAAGCATGATTTAATCTCAGAAAAAAATAATTAATTTTCCCAATCAGTCACAAAATTGAAGCCACAAGTAACTTTTATGGATGATTGAAAGGCAATTGATAAAGTTAATAGCCATTTACATTAAAAATAAAATTTAAGAAAAATGAATAGTTTCTTAACATAGATACTAATGTCATCTTAATAACTGGCATCATGTTTAATGTTGAAACAGAACCTAATGCTATTTAGAATTACAAATGTGGCAAGGGTGAAAAATTCATTGCTATTTAAAAGTATTTAACTTTTTTTTGGAAGTGTAAATAATGCAATTAGAAAATAATGTGAAATGAGGTGCTGTTATACTAGAAGGAAAGGAGCTATTTGGAAAAATCTAAACTATACAATTTATCCAAATGGAAAAAAGCAACAAAAGAATCATCTGAAAAACTACTAGAATGAGAAGTTTCATTGAACTGGTCACATATGAATGCAAAAAGTTTCTGACAACCACTTCAATCTAAGTTCCTCTTGAACAAGAAAGACATCTTTCCTATCTGTTGAAAGTCAACTTCTAGTCAGTTGAAGTAAAATCCATATCAAATAATAAACACAATTAAGATGTCCAGGAAGAAATTTCTTCTCTCTATTGCGAAAAAAATACTATCTCTATACATCTGTCTGTCTGTGTTCTAATGTAAACTTAGATTTCAATTTAACAATTGCATAATTTATAGCAAAATAACCAATTATTTCAGTTTATTGAGTTATAACTAATATTTAATTCATTTATATAAAACAAAATTTACCAGTTTCAGTCATTATTTTGGTGACAGAGTCATACAACCATCCTACACTCAAAATTTAGAACAGTTCCATCACTTTCAAAAGAGTTCTCATGCCCTCTTTCAGTCAACCTGTCCCCCATCTCATTGCTGTTTTTGTTGTTTGTTTTGCTATCTTTCTACTTTTTCTAGAATTAATTTCATTAAACAGAATCAGGGAGGTACAGCCCTTAATGCGAAGACTCTGAGAGTCAACTTTATTCTTATATTTATCAGTAGCCATTCCAGTTTTAGTGATAACTGGTAATCCATTTACAAATAGACTAAAATCTGTTCATACACCAGTTGAAAGACAATTAGATTGTTTTCATTATTTGGCTATAATGACCAATGCCTTCATGAATAGAATTTTTGCTTTTAGTTTTTTCAGATAACGTCTTGTGCTTTTTGCCAGAGCCAGCTCTGGACCAAACTATTCCTTACCTATGACTCGTGGGTAGCTAGAATTGCAGATGTGATCACTTAAATTCCCGTATTAACAAATATACATTTAATTTTTTAAGAATCTGCCAAATTTTTTTTCTAAAGTGACTATGTTTTTGAGTTTTCATCAGCAACATGTGAAATTCCTTTTTGTTCCCATTTTTACCAATATTACTTTAAAATATTAGCCTTTCTAGAAAGATATACTATGTTGTGTACATTTGCATTTCTGCAATAATGGTTAAAGATATTAAACATCTTTTCATGTGCTTCACTGGTTATTTGTATATCTTATGTTTTTGTAGTATTCATAGTTTTGTTCCATTTTATCTTCCTGGTATTGAGTTGTAAGAGTCCTTTATGTTTCCTGGCTGTAATTTTTTTAAAGAGATATATGTGTGTTTTGAAAATATTTTCCTTCAGTCTGTGACCTGTCTTTTCATTCATTTCTTGGTGTCTTTTAAAGTGCAAAAGTCTAACCTGTCATTTTTTGTCTTCTGTAGTTTTTGATTTGGGTATCCTATCTAAGAACTTTTTCCTAATTTTCTTCTAGCGTATGGTTTTTGGCTCTTATGTTTAGATATATGATCCATTTTGAATTATGTTTTTTAATAAAACATAATAATATAAAGTTAGTGTCAGGTTTATTTCATTACCAAAATAATGAAACAAATAATATTTAAAATTGATCAAATTATTCTTAATGTCATCTGCAGCAAGAAAGATACAAGAATAGGCAGTATTATTCTGAAAAAGAGTGATGAAGGGAATATGCTCTCTCTGAAATGCAAAGGCAGTATACAGTTATAGCCAACTATGTACTTGAGCCAATATAAAGCCTAGAAACAGAACAACAAAAGAGTATCAAAAGACCTCAATTCAAGTAGAATAGTCATAGCTCTATTTAATAAGTAATCCTGGAATACTTAGCTTACTCTTGAGGCAAAAACAAATTTGTACATGATTTTAAATGAAAAAAACATATAAGCAAAGAATGACATAATGTTGAGAGTGAAGAAGGACTTTCTAAACTAAACATTTGTCAAGGACAAAACCCACATCATCATATCAATAGATGCCAAAACAGCCTTTGACACAATTCAACATTCTTTCATGATAAAAGCTCTGAAGAATCTAGGAATAGAACAAACATTCCTCAACATTATAAAGGTTATATATGGCAAACCCATAGCCAACATCATACTATATGAGAAAAAGTGAAACCATTTCCACTAACATCAGGAACAAGATAAAGGGTATTCACTCTTTCCACTCTTATTCAACGTAGTGCTGGGATTCCTAGCCATAGCAGTAAGGCAGGAGAAAGAAATACAAAAGATTCAAATACGGAAGGAAGTAGTCCCATTGTTCTTATTTGCAGATGATATGATACTATATTTGAAAGACCCTAAAAACTCAACCAAAAAACTCTTAGATCTCATAAACACTTTCAGTAAAGTAGCAGGATATGAAATCAATACACAAAAATCACTAGCATTTCTATATACAAATAATGAACAAAGAAATTAGGAGAACAATACCATTCACAGTAGTTTCAAAAAAATTAGAATACCTAGGAATAAATTTAACAAAAGAGGTGACTGACTTATGCAATGAAAATTGTATGTAACTAAAGAAAGAAATCAACAAGACATCAAAAGATGGAAGAACATTCATGTCCATGGATCAGCAGAATCAATATTGTGAAAATGTCTATACTACTGACAGCAATCTTCAATACAATCCTTATCAAAACTCCAATGACATTCTTCACTAAGATAGAAAATTCAAACTTTTTTTCATCTTACAGAAAGAAGTTCCATTTCTTTACCCTCCCTCTCCCACAAGTACCCCCTACACACACACACACACACACACACACACACACACACACACACACACACACACACTGTACCTATTTTACAGCCCTGTCTTTAATTTTTTTTAAGTTGATGATCAAAGGGGTTTCTCAATGTATCCACACTGTGAGTACACTTTACTTTGGTCTGTACAATCCCTTCCATTGCTCTCATTTACCCTTTTACTTCCCAGCTCCCATTTGTCAATAGCTTTCAATACACATCCTTATATCCTCTACCTTCACAGATGTTATATGTTATGATATGGTTGAAGCTCTATCATTCTCTTTTTTTCCCCTCATCCCTCAAGCTCCAAGTTCCACTATTACAACCTTGTTCTACATAGGAGTTTATATATGATCATGCTTATTTTTGTTTATATGTATATTTTTTTATCTATCTTCCACATATTAGAGAAAACAGGTGGTCTTTGTCTTTCTGAGCCTGGCTTACTTTACTCAACATGATGTCCTCCAATTGCATACATTTACTTTCAAACCACATGCCATTATTCCTTAGGGCTCAACAAAACTCCATTGTGTATATATACCACATTTTCTTGATTCATTCATCAGTTGAAGGGCACCTGGACTGTTTCCATAGCTTGGCTATTGTGTACAGTGCTGCAATGAACATCAGTGTATGGGTTTCACTATTGTATCCTGACTTACATTCCTTTGGGTAGATACCCAGAAGTATCACTGGATCATATGGCAGTTCTATCTTTAGCTTTTTTGAGGAATCTCCTTACTGCTTTCCATAATGGCTGTACTAATTTGCATTTCCACCAAAAATGTATAAGGGTTCCTGTTTCACCACATCCTCTCTAGCATTCATGGTTGTTGTTGTCCTTGAATATGGACATTCTACCTGGAGTGAGATGAAATATTACTGTAGTTTTGATTTGCAACTCTTTTATAGCCAAGGAAGTTGAAAACTTCTTCATGTATTTTCTGACCTTTGTAACTCTTCCTTTGAAAATTCCATTTAATTCATGTGCCCATTTCTTCATTGAAATGTTGATTCTTTGGAGGTTGCATTTTTTTAGTTCTTATAGACTCTTGACATTAGTCCATTATCAGATGAATAGCTGAAAAAGATAGTAAAGTCAATTTTAAAGTTCATATCGAAGCGCAAAAGACCTTAAATCACCAAAATAATCATGAGCCCAAAGAGCAATGCTGGGCTCACAAAACCTGACTTCAAACTATGTTACAGAGCCATAGTAATAAAAACAGCGTAGTACTGGCACAAAAACAGACATGAAAACCAATGGAATAGAATAGAAGGCCCTGACACAAGCCCATGCAACATTGTCATCAGATTTTTGCAAAGGTGCCCAAAACTTGCATTGGAGAAAAGATAGACTCTTCAAAAAATGGTGCTGGGAATGCTGGAGTTCCACTTGCAGAAGACTGAAACTAGATCCAAGTATCTCACCTTGTACAGCATCAATTCAAAATGGACTAACGATCTTAATGTAAGATCTGAAACAGTGAAAATAATCCAGGAAAAATTAGGGAACACATTGAACCACATAGACATAGGTAATAACTTTATGATACCACTACAGTAGCTCAGCACTTAACACAAAGTATTGACAAATAGTACTGCATTAAACTAAGAAGCTTCTGCGCAGCAATTCAAACAGTGACAGCCTACAGAATGGGAGAAAATCTTTGCCAGCTATATATCTGACAAGGGATTAATAACCAAAATAGAAAGGGAGCCCAAAAAACTAACCTCTCCAAGAATCAACAACCAACTGAATAAATGGGCAAATGAACTGAACAGACAATTCTCAAGAGAAGAAGTGCAAGTGACTAATAAACATATGAAGAAATGTTGAACTTCCTTGGCCACAAAGGAAATGCAAACCAAAACTATATCAAGATTCCTCCTCACCCCAGTCAGAATGGCCATCATCAATAACACAAACAACAACAAATTCTGGCAAGGATGTGGGGAAAAAGGAAACCTTCTACATTGTGGGTGGGAATGTAAATTAGTGCAACTGTTATGGAAAGCAATATGGATGTCCCTCAAAACACTAAAAACAGAACTATCATACTAGTTTGATATAACTCTTAGGCATATGGCTGAAAGCATATACTCTAAGATATGATAGAGCCACTTGCACACCCATGTTTATTGCAGCATTATTTGCAGTAGCCAAGATTTGGAAGCAGCTCAGGTACCCCATAAGTAATGAATGGATTAAGAAAATATGGTATATATACACAAAGAAGTTTTATTCAGCCATAAAGAAGAATGAAATTGTGTTGTTCTCAGGTAAATGGATGGAAAATGGAGAACTTCGGGTTAAGTGAAATAAGCCAGGCTCCAAAAACAAAAGGTTGCACATTTTCTTTCATATGTGGAAGCTAGACCTGTAAGTTAAATGTATATATGGAAACATATATAATCAGATATATACACATGCATATATAGTGTACACACACACACACACACACACACACACACACACACACATATGTACATAGTGAAAAAGAGAACAAAATTGGTGGTAGCTACCAGAAATGGGAGAGATAAGGAAAGTGTTAGAGAATGAAAAATATTGAAATGACCCATCTACATATGAATATAACATGATATAATACACTGTACAGTAAGCTATTGAATATTAAGGGGGCATGGTGATAAACAATGAGAAAGTAATGGGGGAAGGAGGCTAATTTGATGAAAGCACAATATATATAGACCTGAAGTACTAAGTTGAAACTCCCTTGGACTATCAATATACACTTAATTTTTAAAACATGAAGAGCAGGAGGGAAAAAGAAATCTTCTCTGGAGGTGGATACCAGTGTGTGTGGGGGGGGATAAGGAACGGGAGAATGAGGGTGAATATAGTGGATATATTTCATATAAAAATAGAAGAATGAAACCTGTTGAAATTGTTCTAAGAAGAGTGGATGGGGAAAGATGGAAAATGGTGGGGTAAATCCAACTAAGATATATTTTAAGCACATATGTAAATATCACAATGTATCCTCCTATATAACTACTATATGTTAATAAAATTTTAAAAAACATTCATTTATTCAATAAATACCAGTTAAGCACCTTCCATATGCCCTGGAAGGGCTTACGCACCCTTCTAAGCATTGGAGCCAGGCACATGTGAACAAAACAAAGGCCTTCTTGTCTGTAGAGCTTACCAGCATTTTGTAGTGGGAAATGTATGATAAACATGTCAACACCTGAAGAAACTGACCAGAATCAATAAGATAACACCAAAGAAAATCATTGATAGTTGACTTGCCTAAGGACACAAATCTAGAGAGAGACAAAGCTTGGATTTCAAAACAAGTTATCTGACTTTAGTCAGTATAACTTTAAATATGCATATAAATCCAGCTCAGCTATATGCCCTAAATATAAATTATATAAGTTTTGTTCTTTGCATATCTTTTTTGTTTTACATGTTCCTTATGTGAAAATCATGCACAAAACATTTTCAAAATGAATTAAAGTAGTGTAGTCCAAAAAAAAAAAAAACAAAAACAAAATCTCTTTTGATGTCTGGGGATACAAGTCAGAGGGAAAGTGCTTGCAAACATGAGTAAGGCCCTGACTTGATCACCTGCACACCAAATATTCATATACCTTTTTAGAAACCATAATCATACTACTTTCTTTCTTCCTTTTTTTTTTTTTTTTTGGTAGGACTGGGGTTTAAACTCAGAGATTCATACTTGCAAAACAGGTGCTCTATCACTTGAGCCATGTCACCAGTCCATTTTTCTCAGTTTCATTTGGAGATGGGGTTCTCTTGAACTATTTCCCCAGGCTGATCTCAAACCATGTTCCTCCTCATCTCATCTTCCCAAGTAGCTAGAATTATAGATGTGAGCCACTGACACCTGGTTCATAAGGCTTTCTTATAAATCAGTTTTTATTTATTTAGTAGATGGCCACACAGTACTATCATTGTATTATCCTAAACCCTTGCATAAGTACTTAGAATGTAATAATTTATTTCATTATCACATTATAATCCCTGTTTCACAGATGAGGAAACTGTAACACAAGGCGTGTAAGTGACTTACTCAAGGCTTTTCGAGAACTAGTCATGGTACTTTTAATAAATGCATGTTGAATGTCTATGTCAAGAAAGGTCATGTAACATGTATTGATTTCACCTGTTAAATTAGTGAAACTTTCATCTCATTACCCCTGGCTTATTTTAGCCCAATAGTTCTCACCTTGGACTCACTTGGAGAACTGGTCTAACACATAGTATGTAACCAAACTTTCCATTAAGACTCTCCAATTAAATATACAAGTATGACTACAAACACTTTCAAAAATTAAAAATTTGTCATGTGTTCAAATACCTTTAGGATCAAGTTTAAAATTTCATTTTAATGTATAAATCATGGGAAATTTTTGAGAGAAGACAGAGAATTTATAATAATTTCTAATTCTTTGATGAGATTCTTCTTTTATAATGAAGATCTTCCCTAAATTACAATTGTGAATTATAAATATTTTCTATTTTTTTAAATATGTGGAAATAAAGTTCATTTGGCATATGTATTTTTTCAGTTATACACACTTCAGTTTTATACTTCAGTTTACATATATTTACAATTCTTAGCTTACTATGTTATGGCACATGACTTCTTGGTGTTACTATGTGAATTTCTAACACTCATTATATATTAATATTGATAGCATCAAGAATCTATGGATATAACTACTCAAAATGAAAACCTGAGGAAATTATCAGAAGACCCAAACAAAAATGCTTTTTCCTCATAATTTAGATGTTATAAATGGACACTAGACAGTTTGGAACACTCACAAAATTATTTCAAGTTTTTTACTTTTTACATTTATTAAATTATTATATAAATTATTTTTAAATTTCACCTTAGGATAAATTATCTGTGAGAAGTGTCAATTAATCATGAAATGCTTCATCCTTTGTATCCAGACATTATTTCACCTCTCTGTGCTTTACTTTCCACCCCTGGGACATTCTATAGAGTTATGAAATACTGTTGTTATCACCAAATACATTAATAATATTTACCCAACATTGAGAAAATCTCATAATTATGGACTCTAAATTTTTTCACATAACATGTTGTTACTTTTTAAATGTTCTCCATTAGACTGAAATCAAATCTGTTCTTTCTTCAAATACTAGTACCCCCTGAACTTTTTAAACAAATTTACCTAACTTTCTAAATGCATGCCAATTTTCAGGTAACCACTTCATATATGTATTTTGCCAGAAACTTCTGTGTTGAACTGGAGCCTAGTATAGATGAGAAATCGGGATCAGAAAAGAAAATATTCAGCAAGTGAAGATACTTATTAGCTAGCTTGTCTCCTATTTAAAAGGAATTCTAAATTTTAAGCATGGTAGGATTGAGTTTTGGAGCTATCCTATTGTCAGACAGAAAAAGACAGTCCGAATCATGGATTAGGAAAGCTTACAAGTAATTAGGAAAGCCCCATTTAGGAAAATCTTAGCTATTAAGCTGCTGCTGAGAAAGTTGAGTGTAGTTCAAAGAATCTCTTAATTATCTTTCCCATTGCTGAAGCTGCAGTTAACATATAGAAAGGAGTGCTCTTCCTTTTAATGAATTTCCAAATGCTGTGGCATCTATTAAGGAAATATTTTAAGTATGACTATTATTCAGAAGATATTTTATTCTTTTTTTTACTACCACTACCCCTGCCTCCATCTTATTAGTTTCCTAGTGGGAGGTTAAAAGAAATCTACAAAGATGCATTGTGTTCTCAGTCTGTCTGGCCTTATTTCTTTCTTAACTTGTTCAGACTTTAGTAGGTGCTGATTAAGAAAATTCTTAAGCAGGTTAAAAGCTGATGAGCTCTATTAAGATTCTAGCTGTTTTCTTAGCCTTTAACTTCATAATTAATATGAAGAAAATTGAAATGTGAGTACTCATATTTTTCAGTATGTTAATAGAGTATTATAATATAATAACATGGTGTTCAGTTCTGGGACACAAGGATAACACAAACTCAGATCCTGGCCATCGAACTTTACAGTCTAGTTAGAGAGGAAGATAAATAAATACTTACACAGTTTAATAAGCATCTACCTAATGATGAACACTCAGTCAGGCTTGGAAGATCAGCAGGCTTCCAGGAGGGACTGCGTGGATCAAACGGTGGAGGCAAATACAATTGAAGAACAGTAAGAATTAGATACAGTTGGACCTTTAGAATCTGAGAAAGACTGGGAGAAAGTGAAAGGATAAATAGCATCTCGTTGGGGTTGCTGCTAGAATACAAGTAGATAGTTAAATTAATCTATGTCTTAATTGCATCTATATGAGAAGAAGTACTGGACAAAGAAATTAAGAATATTATCAGGAAAACTGTTGACTATGGGGTTGAATTCAAAACTCTGAATCCTAATTAGAATACTGGGATTAAAAGACATTCCTCCTCCCAGTCTGAAACAAATCAAATTAAGACATAGCTCAAAAAAGGCACTTTTTCTTGTTATTTTCATCCTTGTGACTTAGAGTTTTTATCATTTTGACTTTCTAGAAAGAAGAAAGTTAATTGATTTCATAGATGATTAAGGAAGCATAATTATGTACAAGTAAATTATAGACATAAATACAGTCTTAATATTAATTTCATATTCATCTTCAGTAAATAGAACTCCTTACTCAGGTAAATTTGAAAACAAGAAAGAATTGTTCTGAGCCATTTACATTTATTTCTCTTTTTTTATGTTGAAATTTGTTTGGGACTCATTGATGTGTCCCATACCATTCTTCCCCTCCATGCGTCTGAGGTCCTTATAAACACTCTTACTAGTACCTCTGGGTGTTCCAAGGCTCCATCTGCAATTGTCAGGTTCCTTTTCATTATGGGGACTACTAAGGATGAGAATGTTTTGCAACTCCCCTATGCAAAATTACCACCATTGCTTATACCAAAAACTCTTTCTGTTTGCTTGGGATTCACCTCTGTTTTCAAGTCCAAACACTCTTTATCTGTCAACCATTGTCTTTGTGGTCTGTCACTAATGTAGAAATAAGCTAGCTGTTTTAAACTCTGCTCTTATTTTGGAGATGAGTTACATTTCAGTTGGGGCCAAGGAAGTCAAAACTGATTTCCCACTATATGCTTAGCCTGTCAATCAAGAAGAATTTGTGCTATGCCTATGGATTTCCAAACACTACATTAAGCTCAGGTGGTAATATGATGAATGAAACCAAACCTCTGAAGGGAGCACACAGACAAGTGAGCAGGAACATGACGCAATAATACTTTTATACAACATAATCCAACATCCCCTTCAGTCTCAGCAACTCAGGTATAGTATTGTGTGACTACTTGCTGCCTAATGTCCTATGGGATGATAAATATATACACTATCTGAAAGCATTCCATAACCCTGGTGTAGATTGTATTTCCCTTGTCTGTGTTCTCTTCCTGGAGAGAAACAAATAATACTCCTGACACATTTAACATTTTAAGTTCAATTTATTGGGTTTCTCAAGAAACATTCACTCTTTTAAGTAAACAATGTTAGCTTTGACAACTGTATGCTGTCATAGAATCACCTTTGCAATCAAGACAGAGAAAATTTCCATCAACCCCGAAGGTTACCTTTTGTTTTCTGTAATCAAATCTCTCCTTATACTCCTGTCCTCTGCAACTGGCCTGGTTATTCTCCTACCATTTATAGACTCCTATGTAAGTCACATTCATAGTACCTAGCTATTAGTGTCTGGCTTCCTTTACTTGGTATGCCTTTCAATTTTATTCATACTATCATATGCATTAGCTGCTTTATTTTTTCTTTTTTATTGTTGAGTAGTATTCCAATATATACAATGGTCCATATTTTACTACACATTAATATAGAATGTTCACTGGTTTGAGCTATTAAAGAAAGGTGCCCATTGTTCATTCTCCTTACCTCATTTCCTTCAGAAGAACATTTAGAACAAAGTTGAGCAGAAATAATGATTGCACATATTTTTTCCTTGTTCTCAACCTTGGAGAAAAGTATTTAACATTTAGAACAAAGTTGAGCAGAAATAACGATCGCACGTATTTTTTCCTTGTTCTCAACCTTGGAGAAAAGTATTTAACTTCTAGCATTAAATATAATGTTGTTGCTGAATCTTTCTTTCTTGGGGTTGAAGGAATCATTTCCATGGAGAGTGTCTCCCTTAACATTGGATGATGTTCCTCTGCAGTTGGATGCACACAACACCTTGCAACATCTGCATTGCTTGGCATGCCATAGACTGTTAGTTGCTGTGGATTCTTCACACCTGTTACAAAGATCTCCTGAGATTTTTTAAAAACAACACTTGGACTAGTTCTCTTCTTATAGGTCTTTTCAGTTCATAGGAAACAAATGCAACTCTGACCTGCTATCAACTTGTTTATCAGTGTTGCCAACATCCTCTCTGATACAAGAGCACCTTATAGACATTAGTCAACCATGACACCCAAATTCTAGGACTCATAGAGTAACTTCTGTAGGTGGCCTGTCTAAAGCAGCCTTTCCACAGATTAAGTGAAGAGAAGTAATACCCAGAACTATCTTAGAGGGAAAGCAAGAAAACACCATAAATTGCAATAGGTTTTTTCCAAAGGCATTCTCTTTCACAGCATCTTTTCCCCTGTTTTTTATTAGGGATATTTTTGTCCATCAGGGTTTCCATTTATCCATACAATGTAACCCAATCAAGAATATCCCCTCCATCATACCTCCTCATCCTGTCTCCCCCTTATTGGGGAGGCTTCATTTTTCTATATTCATCCATGTATGTAGAATATTTCAACCATATTTACCCTCTACCTTCTCCTTTTACTCTCTCCCTCCTTCTCGTACTTACTTCTAAACAGTATCTGCTTTCCATTCCTGTCATTCATTTTCAAGGACTAGATTTCACATATGAGAAAGAATATTCAGTGTTTTATGTTGTCAGTCTGGGTTATTTAGCTTAACATGATGATCTCTAGTTCTTTCCGTTTTCTTGCAAATAACATAATAATTCCTTCTTCTTTTGTGTATATATAGCATTTTCTTTATCTACTCATTGGTTAACAGACTCCAAGGCTGATTCCATATTTTGGCTACTGTGAATAGTGCTGCTATAAGTCTGACAGTGCTGGTATCTCAACTGTATGTTGACTTACATTCCTTTGGACATAATTCCAGGAGTGGTATAGCAGGATCATATGGTATTTCTATTTTTGATTTTTTAAAGGAACTTCCATACATATTTCCATAGTAGCTGCACTAATTTATATTCCCACTAACACAGTATAAGGGTCACTTTCTCCCTACATCCTCACTTAGCATTTGTTATTTGTTTTTATGATGATAGCCATTCTGGCAGGATGTCAGATAGAATCTCAATGATATTTTGACTTGCATTTCCTTTCTGGCTAAGGCTGTTAGACATTTCTTCATATATTTCTTAGCCATTTGTATTATTTCCTCTTTTGTAAACCATTTATTTGTCCATTTATTAATTGGATTATTTATTCATTTGGTGTTTAGTTTTTGGAGCTCTTAGTTTGTTCTAGGTACTAATCCTTTATCTGATGAATAACTAACAAAGATTTTCTCCCATTTTGTAAGTTTTCTTTTGATTCTAATAATTGTTTCCTTTGCTAAGCTGAGGCTTTTAATTTGATGCAAACCCACTTTTCATTTCAATTTTTAGTTTTTGGGCAATTGAGGACTTATTCAGAAAAGCTTTACCTATGTCTATATCTTCAAGAGTTTTCCCTTTGCTTTTCTCTAGTAATTTCAAAGTATCTAGTATTAGATTAAGATCTTCAATCTATTTGCAATTGTTGTTAGTACAGGGTGAGAAATGGGTGTCTAATTTCAGTCTTCAACACGTGGATATCTAGTTTTCCCAACATCAGTTGTTGAATTGACTGTCTTTTCTCCAACATAGTTTTTTGGCTCCTTTGTCAACAATCAGATGGCTGTAGATATGTAGGCTTATTTCCAGATATTCTATTCTATTCTGTTCCATCCCATTCCATTCTGTCTATCTAGCTATCTTTCTGTGCCAGTAACATGCCATTTTTGTTATGACACCATAGTATAATTCAAAGTCAGGTATCGTAATACCTCTAGCATTACTCTTTTTGCTCAGAATAACTTTGGCTATTTGGAATCTTTTGTGCTTTCAAATAAAGTAGAAGATTTTCCATTTTTGCAAATAATGACATTGACTTTTTATGGGAATTGCATTGAATTTGTGGATTCCTTTTGATAGTATAGCCATTTCCACAATACTAATTCTGCCAATTCTTAAATATATCTCCCAGCATCTTTAAACTCAGTCATTTTATTGCCTTATATGAGTATGGGATGAAAATTATAAAATGGTTTGGGACCAAACCTTTGCAAATCTCACATGGGAATTCAATTGCCTGATTTTCAAAGAGAAGGGGTACTTCTATTGTTTTATTCATTTGGGACTTTAGTTAACATGGAGCAGAAAAGTACTATATTATAGCGATATTACAAATGAATAAAGTGATGCTACGAGTCTAACCTTCTAACTTCAATTTGATTTTTTTTTACTGTATGCAACTATTTGCATTAGTAGTAGCATAATGGATCAGGAGAACTATATCCATGAATAAGGATGGCAAGAAAAGTATAGTATGTACATTTACTCCCTTAAATTACTGCAATAAATCCCCAGGAATTCCTCAGGAATTGCTGAGGAAGTTACTGAGTGAAAACTGAAGGTGAAATTAGGTAAAACAGGCAGAATTGCAAAGAGTAAAAATATAATTGTAAGTAAGAGCCAAAGTTTTAGGTATTTTTAAAGCAGAATGTTATTTTTTAAGTAGAAGTCTTTTATATACACAGTCAATACATGTTTATTAAACTCCACCTTGATACCAGGAAGAGTGTTAGGCACTGGGGAGTGTTACATACAAAGAGATTAAGTGCTCTGCATTTTTAAGAGAAAAAGGAGTGTTTTGCAATCAAACAAATAAATGACCACAAGAATTTCGATATTCATGAGTATCTGAAAATAGGAAAAGATGATATAAAGAAAGTAATCATCAGGATGGGGTACATTGGATAGATTTGAAAGCCTCTCTAAGTAGGTGACATTTAAGTTGAGACAGGTTACAAGAAGGATCAAACACTATGAAGATGTAGTGGCAGTTGTGGCAGCAGAGGAGACGGAGCGAAAGTGCCTGAAGGCAGGAATACACTTGATACATTAACAGATAAGACACAAGGGCACTGTGCATGCAGCATAATGAGGAAGGGGGAGCATGAGCATAGCAGATGATGAGGTCACACGGGCAGGCAGCAGAAAGTTCATGTAGGGTCTTAAAGGTTACGGTAAGTCATTAGATTTCTTCTAAGTACAACAGAAAGCCTTTTGGAGTGTTGTAAGCCAGGAAACAACATGTTCTGATTAATGATTTTAAGAGATCATTCTTTCTACTGTGCAGAGTCTGAATTCTAAGGAGCAAAAATAGAAGCTGGAAGAACAATTTGGAGGATATTATAGTGGTTCAAGTGAGATATAACAATGACAATGGCTTCTGTAAATGAATATGTAAAACACTTTGAAGGCAGAATTGATGGGAACTCTTTATAGGTTGCACTTGGAATATAAGAGGAAAGAATGATTCTTTGTCTTGAGCAATATGGCTGATTGTGAAGGCTAGATCTGAAACAGTTTTGGTAATCATCTTTGCCCAATATAATTTTATGACACTCATTAGACCTTCAAGGAGATCATAGTTGGAGATACAAATATGGTATTTACTGGCATTTTAATGATAACCAAGGAACCAGGTAACTTATGGAGAGAATATGGACTAAAAACATCCAATGATTGAGCAAGAAAACACTCCAAGATTTTAGGTGGAACATAAAATGTAACACCAATGAAGTATGCTTTCAGAAGGAGAAAACACTGGGGTATTGAAAAAAACAGGTAAATGTGGATCACAGAAGCAGAATAAAATGTGTCGGGGTGGGGGAGGAGATGAATTCTGTCAAATGTTGCTTGCTAGTGGAATTAGATAAGGAGAGAAGAATGAGCATTAGAATGCTTTGTTGGTGACTTTTTTTTCAGCTTGGGCTACACACACACACACACACACACACACAGAGAGACACACACACAGACACACACACACACAGCACCAGTTTGAAACAAAAGGTATGGTGAGGGTAGCGTATAGTGAGAGCATGACCCTAGGCCTAGGAATGGAAGACTGGGAGAAGGAAGCAGGAAACAAGGAAAAGTCAGTGCAAGCATTTAGTTCACCATCACTTAAGTTCATCATCACTTAATTTCCACAGAACACTTAATATTGATAGATCAACTGAATAAGCTACAGTCCTGAGTGCTGCAATTGAGTCTGAAGCTATAATTTATATTCATCAATTTATATTCTCTATCTATAGATATTAAAGAATATCAAGGGAACATTATGTACAGTTTTATGCCAATAAACTTGATGACTTAGGTAAGATAAAAAAAAATTCCTAGAAATACAGAAATTACCAAAGCTCACTCAAGAAGACATAAATAACCAAAATAACTCTAGGTCCACTAAAGATATTGAATTTCTTTAAAAATACTTACTTGAAGAAAATGGTTTCAATGTAGTCCTTGAAAAAAGAAGAGGAAATTGAGACAAAATACCTGATTTCAAGAAATAAAAGGATAGTAAACAAGACAGTATGTTATTTGATCCAAGATGGACAAATATATCATAGAACATAATACAGCTTGCAAAATCACAACTACACACATGGATGAAAATACTGACAAAATTATTGTAAAGAAAAAGAATAGTTATTTCAGCAAATGTTGCTAGAAAAGTGACTATGCAAAAAAATAAATAAAATGAACAAAAAAAGAAAAAATCTTGAGTTCATAGTTCACATTAAATACAAAAAAATTAAAACTAGCTTAAAATGAATCACAGACCCATATGTAAATTCAAAAGTGGTAAAAGTTTCACAAGAAAACTTAGGCAATAATTCCTTAGATAAAATGTCATACTGAGAAGACATTATGAAAACTGAAATAAGACAAACAGAGAAAAATATCTCGCTTATATGTTCAATCAAAAAAGGTCAAATATGCAAATAATATATAGAGAGAACAAAACAATGGTCACTAGGAGTGGAAGAGGAAATGGTGAGATGTAGGTCAAAGGAAACAAAATAGCAGATATAAAAGATAAAAATTCTAGAGACTTAATGTGAATAAGGACTTTAGTAAACAAAATTATTATATATTGGGGATTTTTGTTATATAAATAGATTTTAGATGCTTTTATTATATATCATAAATGAATTTGAAAGACAAATGAAATTCTATTCATGTGTGCACATATGAATGTGTATGTGTGTATATGTATTACTGAAACTTAGATGTAGTTTATCCCCCAAAGACCCCCAAAAGCTGGAAGGTTGGTCCCCGTGTGGCCATGCTGAGGTAGTATAACCTTTTAACAAGGACCTAGTAGAAGATGGTAGGGCCATGACAGTACTGCCCTGAGAAGGGACAGATGCTTAAGAACATTCTCCCTTTCACTTTCATGGAAGTCCTGAGAAAGGTGGTTGTTGTAAGGGACCCTGGGATCTCCCCTGAATCTTTCACATATAAGCCCCTCTGCATACAACCTTTTCTCATCTCCACCACATTGTGATGTAGTCTGTGACTCTCACTGGAGCCAAACACATGGGGCTGCTTGAACTTGGCTTTCAGCTCTCAAAACAGTGAGCTAAATAAACCTCTTTTCTTTATACCATAAAAAAAAACTACATGTTTTATGGTTTTATTTATATATAATTCTAGGAAGTACCAATTAATTTGTAGTGGCAGAAAGCATAAAAGATTGCCTGAGGGAAGGGTGGCAGAAATGTACAGGAGAAGGTGCCCGTCAGGAACATAAGAAAATTTTTATGAGAGTAAGGGATATATTCATTATTTTGATTGTGGTGATGGCTCTAAAAATACATCTGTGTGTCAAAACTTATCAAATTGTGTACCCTTAAACATGTTAAATTTATTGTATAGCAATTATGCCTCAGTAAAGCTTATACAAAGAGAAAAATATATTCTTAATTTGTAAGACAAGGTATTTCTGTGATACACATTTGCCAAAATGCTTGCCCAACAATAACTGGAAAAAGGTAGGTGATCCAAAAAAAGTGAGGCACAGTACAAGAGGTACCTGGTATAGCAATGTGTAGAGTAGGCAGAAAAGCCCAAATAGTAATGTAGGCAGAAAATAATAACAATAACTCACAATTAATATAATCATTATTTTCAGTAGACTGTGAGCACTGTAAATACACTCATTACACACAAACATATACACATTAGTATCTTATGTATGTTTCCTTTGCCAATTACATATTTTCATATTTTATATATTACATGTAATAATTACATAATAAATGTATATTATAATTTAATGTTTCCTTAATAACATACATCCTTATACTTAACACAGTAGCACTATATAATAATAGTATATATAGTAGTACCATATAATAAACCCAGAAATAGGTTGTTTCCATTTTAAAGTTAAAGAACCTGAGACCCAGAGTCTGTAAGCTGGTATTTTACTGACTTTTGGCTTGACATAGCAATTTACCATTGATTGCATGTTTTGTTATTATTATTATTTTTTTTTTTTGGTAGTACTGGGGTTTGAGCTCAGCCTCATTCTTGCCAGGCAGATTCTCTACTGCTTGAGCCGCTCTGCCAGCCTTTTGTGTGTGTGTGTGTGTGTGTGTGTGTGTGTGTGTGTGTGTGTGTGTGTGTGTGTGTTGGTTACTTTCAGGATAGGGTCTTGTGACCTATTTGCCTGGGGCTGGCTCAAACCCTGATCCTCTTGATCTCTGCCTCCTGAATAGCTAGGATTACAGGTGTGAATCACCCAGCAAGTGCACGATTTAAATAACACATTTATTTCTCAGTCTGGATGCCAAGAAATCCAAGATCTGTTGAGGGCCCTCTGAAGATAGCCATCTTCTTGTTG
This sequence comes from Castor canadensis, assembly GCF_047511655.1. Taxonomy (NCBI): domain Eukaryota; kingdom Metazoa; phylum Chordata; class Mammalia; order Rodentia; family Castoridae; genus Castor; species Castor canadensis. The sequence continues at coordinate 140,005,190 of NC_133388.1, read as the reverse complement.
AAGGGAAGGGAAGAGAAGGTGAGAGGAGAAGAAAGAGGAAGAGAGGGGAGAGAGGAGAGAAAAGGAGCTTTTTCTGATCTCTTTGTATATGGGTACTAATTCCTTAGAGGATTCTACATTCATGATCTAATTACCTTCCAAATGGTCCATCTCCAAATACCATCACACTGGGGCTTAAGCTTCAGCATATAAATAGGAGTGGAGGGACTCCCAAACATACAGTCCATAATAGTCAGAGAGGGGCCAAACCACTTTTTAAGGAAGTAGATGATATTTGCAAGAACTATCCATAAAGCTTAGTTATAGATATGGACAGATAAGACTAGAGCTGAGACATTAGGAAGAATTTTTAATCAAATACAGTATATGCTAGTACATGTATTTATGTTGACAGAATGATCTGGAAGAACAATAAAAGCTTACTATTCAGAGGAAGTGATACAAATGCAGAAGCAAAGCTTTGGGAAGGCAAGCCAGTGAATTGATCCGTTGTGATCCTACATTAGAAATGCACAGCTCAGAATGAAACTTATCTTCCCACCTCATCTTTTAATCAGTTTCCACTCTATACATTTAATATCTCTAATTTTTCTGAACACTTCATGCTTTCTTTCCATTTCTCTGAGCCTTTGCTCTCCCTGTAACTTTCTCTAAGAGAATCCCTTACATAACTCCTATTTAGCAAACTCTTCCTGCATCATTCTTTCAGTTCAAACAATCAGTATCTAGGTACAACATCCTCAAGCTTTCTGATGGAGTCTGTTACTGCCTTCTGGGTTCTCTGAAAGAACTTTCGTTGAGCCCTAGAGCTCTGATCTCATTACCTGCAGTGTGTGTTTAAACATGGCTTCCTACATTCGATTGTTTCTTCATTGAAGACTGTGCTATTTAATTTGTTTTTAAAAATTCTATCACCTTCTCATGTGGAATGCCTACCATGTTTGTTCTCAAAATGTGTTTCAATGTATAAAAATTTGAATAAAATGTAACTGCCTCAACAACTCTCAGGCCATATTTACATGGGAGAATAACTTTCGGTGTTTGATAATAACTGAGTAGGGAATTGCTATGCCATTTCCAATATCACCTATGTAAGCACAAGAACATAGAATGGAAAATGCCCAGAGCCAATAAGATAATGCCCATAGGGCTTAGACCTGCCCCTAAAGCATTGCCTGATCCTTGCCAGTGTACAGTTGCTTACTTTGTCCCCTGGTATCAGATGACCCCTGAAGATGGCATGAGTATCCCCAGGCAACTTGCAATTCTGTGGAGAGTGGCTGTATAGTTTCCCATTGAGCATGTAGAAAGATTAAATGGAGCCACAAAAGCTAAAGGGCCTGAGGCTGAAGAAAGAGCAGACACTGGAATCCTGCACACTGTAGCCCCTCTCCTATGTTTGGAGCATAACCCTCTTTTCTTCAGTAGTATGGCTAATCATTAAGCATTTACTATAATAAAGCAGAAAATATAAACAATGCTTTGTCCCAGTAACAGGCCTTTTTCCATGAGTGTCAGTTCTCTGCTGCAATTTTTCCTTCAACATGCTGAGAGAACTAATGAAAGATTTTCTCCTTTTTTATATGTATAAAATACCTCTTAGCTCTAAAGCTGATCCTGGCATACCATGCCCAATGTGAGTCTGATACTTCCTATTTGAGATTTATAGCCAATTTTGAATTTGCTGCTGCTGCTGTTTGTTTCCCATCCCATCTCTCTGGGCTAGCAAACCTATAAATAGTTTACATGTAGTTCAATTTTTTTAGTCTATTTCCTTGTCAAATGGTCTGGCTTTGAGCTTTCTAAAATGGCAGGAGTAATCAGAATTGGACTTAGGAGATGGAGAAAAGCACATGCAACGTGCTACTGGCACTTTCACTCTCACCCCATTCTTTCTCTCTCCCTTTCCCCTTTCCCCTCATCACCAAATTTTCTGTAGAAATAGTCCCTTGGTTTCTCGGAAATTGGCTCCCCTCCATCACAGGGTGTTTCTTTAGCACCTGTGCCCTTGTCCAATCAGATGGTCAGTTTTTCATTACTGTTATAGTCAAAACTGTCTTTGTATATGCCTATATTTAATGATTTTCTCAGGAGACTCAAGTAATTCACATTTTATGTGAAGTAAATTAATTTTATGATGTGTCTGGTATAAATAGATTTTTTTCCCTCTATTCCTCTAAGACAATGACAATTTGATTTCCCATTTATGGTAACATTAATGTAATCTTATAGAATTTAAGCACTTCACTTCTGCCTAATTTCTAACAGCAGTTTCATTTCCCAAGCATCAGATCAAGTGTAATGTTTCATATAGACCTAGTACCACCAACATTAAGAACTTCAGCTGAGTCACAGGTAAAGAGGGAAGCCAAAAACCCTCACAATGGCCTCTCATTCTCCTCAACTGATAAACTACTGAACATCAGAAAAGTTACAAAACTGCTTCTGCATACAGGCATAATTGTGCATGCTAGATTTCCATTTTAAGTACAACGGGTCTCATCTTAGTAAATGTCCTCATACCATATGAGTTTGAAAGGTGTAATGTTTCTTATAAAAATACCTAAAAGCTTCCACTCCTTGTCATTAATAATACCCATATACTTCTTCCCACTACCAATATTGCTGTCAATCAGGCAAATTAGTGCTAAGAAAAGTGCTGTGCTCAAATAAAGCAGACTGGGCCTGGAAGAGTTCATCCCAGTGCCATTGTTCTTGGGTGTCATGCTGCTCTAACATAATAGCAATGGAGCTGAATTTCTGACATTGTGCATTTTAACAAGAATATTTTGACAATCTGTTTTACTTGTTATATTCAGGTCTAATGGAGAGAAAAAGAGGATACTATCTGTTTTGTTCAAAAAAGAAAATCACTTTTGGAAGTCGTTTTTAAAAGATTTAGTCAAATTCAATTTTCTAGTATCACATTCATGTATAAAGAATGCCCCAGAAATGTGTGACTTATGTTAGCTCCTAGTTTTTATTTCAGCTTAAGCCAAGATCAATCCATTTCCTCCCACTGACTCTGTAATATACCTCCACCAAATTTCTTTGGGTAGCTCCTGTGAAAATGTATCCAAACACAAGGAATTTATGAATTTCAATTTAAAATATTTATGGTTTCTTAGTGCAAATATTGGAATATTATCAGAACAGTAATGATACCTGTTCTACCTCATCTTTTCATCCATTCTGGCAGTATTGCTGTAGAGCTTACCAAGTATCTGGCTGAGTTAAGGACTTACCTGAAATCTCACTGGCCTATGTTTCAAGCCAGAGGTAAGGATGCTAAGAGTAGAGAAGTGAGAAGGATCCAGAGACATTATTCAGAGAATGTTGAAACCTGACCATTTTCTTATAACTGTGCTCCACAATTGTCAAAATCCAGTTAGGATCACCCTTTCCTCAACCCACAAATCTTTACCTATCACTTAGAAGTGGTGGAGCCAGTTGAGATCATTACAATTTTTCATAAGCATGCCTTTTTTTTGTTTGTTTTAACATTTCCACTCTGTTAAATTATAATTTTTCAAATGATGTCAATGCTAGATTGTAAACTTTTTGAGAGTAGGGCCTCTAGACTTCACTTTTATATCTCTGAGATTACTATGGAGCCTGGAATACAAAAGGAATCTAGCACATATTAAATGGATGATAGATGAATGAACACATTGGATATATCAATGAGTGAATCATTTAATCCTAATCCTTGATACTACTGACAAATCTTTTGATTCTAACTGCATAAGAAGCTTAATATGGTGTGTTATAGCTTCAGACTTAAGTAGCACCAAATTTGGTAGAGATTACAAACAGACCCTTTGTGCTAATTAGGAATAGTTCTCCTTACAGGGTCTAGACAGGTGCAGCTCCTACAGGGTGCATAATTTAACAAAGCAATCAAATTCTAGATTTCAACCTCAGCTCAGTTCCTTAGCCAGCAACTCTTGGTGCAGGGTGTAACCTGGAAGGCCCATAAAATATCATCTTCCCAATGGCCTGTTTTACTGTTATTTATAACCCAATACAGAACTTTTTAAAAAATAAGATGCAGGTCTAGCTATGTTGCCCAAGCCATCCAAACTCCTAGACTTAATTGATCCTCCTGCTTCTATCTCCCAGGTAGCTGGGAGATTTAGGTGCCTACTATTGTGTCCAGTTATTAATGATAATAGATTCTTGATGGCTATTTAGGCAATCATGCCTGTTGCTGTGCTAGGCTTATGATTTTCAAATCCCCAGTGTATATGGATGCACGCACACATGCACGCACACATGCACAACTCTAGTTTTTTCAAGGAAATGATTGAAAGCATTAAATAAGGATTCTCCTCTAATATACCAAATAAAGATTTCTTGACAAACCATCTTGCTGATAGTTAAAATTAAATGCTGATACATTTTAGTAATGATAAAACAAACATTCAGGTGAGAATTTACTATGACATTAGTTATGTTCTTGATTTAAGGAAGTTTGCAAAGAGCAAGCAGAAGGTCACAGTGGGGCACAGGAGGTTTCTCACTCTTTCTTGATAAACAGCATTCCCAGTTTATCCTCATGTCTTGGCATACTACACACAGTATCATACTCAAAAGCAAAGAATGTGTTCCTAGAAACATTCTAAGAAATTTCTAATCATTTCAGTTACTTACAGTAAGCATATTCTGCTTTTGACTGTATAAGCAAGCTAATCCAAATCAAAAGGAACAATTTTAATTGTCTTACTTCACTTTGCAGGAAGAAAATTATGGAGCTATAGTCCGTATCATTTAGAACTGCTACTTACATAGCTCCAGGTAGTCTCACAAGCACAGTGGCTTAGAGTAGGTATTCATCTATGAAATTCTCAGTTTAAGTCAACTATGTATCCTCTGCAAAAATCAAAATAATGATGAAAATATTCTAGGGATAGTTTTTGTATTGCAAAATATGCCTACATGTTTTTGCTGTAATGCTGACTTAATTTTTAATATTAAAAAATCACAAAATAAATATAAGGTAATTTTAGAGAAATCTAAAAAGGAAAAAGAAAAAAAATGTGCAAAGCAAAGGAAATAAAAACACTGGGAGTGCTACTATCCAGGAATAACTATTATAAAAGCCAGATGGAGGTCATTTAGAGACATTTCTCCCCATTAATAAATATTGTTAGAAAAACTGGTTCAACTTTTATACACTGCTTATAATCTGTTTTTAAATTAATAATATATACCAAATATATTATTCCATGTTAATAGTCAAATAATTATCTATAACACCAATTTTTGTTGTGGTTGTTGTTCTTATACAATATTCCATTCTCTATTTCTAATATATTATTATGTTTTAATAATACATTATTTATTTTGAGTGTTCAGATAGTCCCCATTTATTTGCATTATAAACATTTCTTTCGCAAACAATTTTGTAGCTCAATTTTTGAACATGAAGTTTGCATTTTCTTAGGAAAAATACAGAAATGCTAGATCTAGGATTGTGCATATTGTAGCAGAGTTTTCAACCTATACACCCAAATCCAACTTCTCCTCTTCCTCCTGGAGATGGCCAGACTACATCCTTCTACCTCTGTTGCACTTCAGTGTGAATGCAACCAATGTTTGTCAGCACACTGAACCATGTGAAGCCTCCTAAGCACACTTCTCCAAACTTCCATTTTCACTTTCTTGGATGACAAGAACTCTTAAGGTAGTGAAGGAAACTACATATTTGAAGATAATAGAGCTTTCCTTAGCAGGAGCTGGAGAAATCATGAAGAGAAGGGGTCTACTCATCTGTCACTGACCCAGCACGGTGACATAGCCAAGAAATAAGCACCCACTGTGCTTGAGCTGTGTTTTGAGGCCTACTTGATACTATAAATAAAACAAAAATTTAAAAACTTTTGTAATACCATTATTATAATGACATCCAAAATAAGTAATTTTCTGACATATTATACAACCTTGGCAAACATCTTTTGAAACATCTCTATTAAACAAGTAAAAATGATGTCTTTTATTCTAATTTACATACTATAATTATTAATGAGTTTTTCATATACTCATTAGTAACAGCATTTGACATAAAATAATGAATCTTCCTTTTTAACCACTTACCATCCTAAAAACTGTTAGCAGTAAAACTGACTTTCGGCAAATTAGAAATTAGACATATTGCAAATAAATCTCTAACGTTTAAAAGGAAATAAAAAGAAATTTGATTAATTTCATTAAAATCTCATGTTCTAAGAAGTTTAGATGATGCACTTATTAATCTTTATATGACTTTAAGCTTTGCATTAATATCATGAGCTGTGGGAAATCAATGTCATATGTTATTATTGACTCATGACCATTAAGTATGTTATTCAAGGCAGAACAAAAAAATTAGATGTAAACCACAGCTTTTACACTTAAAAGGAAGAAAATCTTAAGGCACGTATTTGCCAACAGTTCTTTACCTCATGATTGGTGCTTCGTTTTACTTTCTATTGAGCACATAAGAAATGTCTCACTTAAAGGAAAAAGAGGAAAAGTAATATTATTTTCAAAACAATAGAATTTTAACTAATCTCTCCTCTCAGTATTCCTGTTACTGAATGCCCTCTTATTAAAGTAGTCAAACCATGGTGCTCCACATACCCATAGCCTCCAGGCAAAAACAAATTCCCAAGTTTCAAAAGCCTACCCCAGTGGTTATCAAGGACATAGAGTCCTCAGATGAAGCCAAAGCAAGATTTTGCCCTGCTCTAGGAGACCAGGTCTTCTTGGTACTGAGACAGCAATGAAGTGATGGCTTTCTTAAGCACCTTCCAGGTCTCTGAGAAGGACTAGGGGCATCCTGGCCCTCTGAAATGTCCTCAGAAAACTTCACTTGGGCAGGGGTGACAACATTTCTGTAAGCCTGGGGGAACAGAAAGCAAACAAGGCACATGTTCTTTGAGAGTGAGGGAAAAAACAGATAAAAAATGATACTATAAAAGATTTAAGTCAGAGTTGACAATTGGCAGCTGTGGAAGAATAATGGTCTTCAGAAGATGATCAGAATTTAGTCCCTAGAATTTGTGAATGTTCTTTCTCATATAGCAAAAGGAATTTGCAGATGTGATTAAAGTTAAGGACCTTGAGATGGGAAAATTATCCTGGATTATCTACTTGAGTCTGATCTAATCACACAACTCATTAGTTTGAGAGGATGTAAGGAAAGGGTGCAGGAGGGTGAATGAAGTGGATGTATTATGTACTCATGTATGAAAAAGGAAAAATGAGACCTGTTGAAACTATTACAGAAATGGGGGAGAAGGAGGGATAAAGGAAAATGATGGAGGGGTAAACTCAACTATGTTATAATGTGAGAACTTTTGTAATTGCTGTACTCCCAGTATAGTAATATCATAATAAAAAAATAAAGTAAAAAAAGTGATAGCTTTTTCCAGCAATGGTCATTGAGAGACATAACAACAGACAAAGGAGCAGAAAGATTGGACATGGCTGGCTTTTAAGATGGTAAATGAAGCCATGATCCAAGGAATGTGGTTAGCCCCCTGAAGCAGAAAAGGCCAGGAAAGAGAATTTCTCCCCCTGCCAAGTCTTCAGAAAGGGACAGAGCCTGCCACAACATTGGTTTTAGCCCAGAAAGATCCATGTCAGACTTCTGACCCACTGAGCTACAAGATAATGAATTTGTGCTGTTTTCAGCCAGATTTTGTGATAATTTTTTATGACAGCATGAGTAAAAAACAGAGCTGTCCACAGGCTAGATCTGCCCTGTTGCTGGGAAATTTCACATAAAACTGTAGTTATCATTTTTTATAAACCTAAAAGAACTGTTAACAACAGACCACATTTGCAATTCACCAGAGCTGGATAACTCCTCCCCTTCCTTACAGAATAAATTGCCTGAAGGCCATCACAGTCCCCACTGGCCACCTACCTCATTTTGTCTAGTTTCTATCTAACCACTGCATGGATTTGATTTGTGATGTAGGTTTAGGCTCAGGGAATAGAAACACCCCACACAATTCACCAGACCCTTAGCGTTATGTAATAATGCAGGATAATGCCACTGTAGTCAAAGAGTATCCATGGGTCACAGATTAAAAAAAAATGCTAGATACCCTATCTAAAAAACCACTAAAGCAAAAAAGGACTAGGAACTAGGCTCAAATGGAGCACTTGCCTGGTAAGTGTGAGGCTCTCCGTTCAAACCCCAGTATTGCCCAAAAAAATAATAAGTAAGTAAAAAATAAAAAGGAATGCAGCAGTGACCAATGAACAACTGACAGTAGGAATCTCACTGGATGCCAACAAGTGTTTCCCCCATGCTTTGGCTATATATATATATATATATATATATATATATATATATATATATATATAAAAGTTTATATATATGTGTGTATATAAAAGTTTTATATATATATATATAAAACTTTCTAGAATTTTGGAATAGTACCAAGGAAAGGGAAGCTCTAAACTTATTATTTACAAAATTTATATGAAGTATAATACATGTAAAATAAAATGCATGTAAATACTTTAAGTGTATATTTTGATGAATTTTAACAAATATAACATTCTCATCCCCCTAATAAAATTACAGAACATTTGAAAGTTCTCTTATGTCCCTTTGAAGTAAATCTCACCCCCTATCCTAGGCAACAACTGATTTTATTCCTATAATAAATTAATTTTGCCTAGATCTTCGTATAATTGTAATCATACATTCTGTAGGTATTTTTTGCCTGGATTTTTAATTTCAGGACAATACTTTAAAAATATATTCATGTTGTTGCAGGAATGTTCCTTTTTCATTATAGAGTAGTACTTCATTACATGAATAAAAACAGTTTATACATTCATCTCTGAATATATTTTGATTTTCTTACAGCTTTTTGGCTATTATGAATAAACTTTCTATGAATACATTTGGGTATAATTTTTTTTTACTCTTGTGCTAATAGCTACAAGTAAAATCAACATGAGTTATGGAAAACATATGAATTACTTTATAAAGCAAATTTACTCTTTCAACCTCAAAGAATTAGTGTTTCACTGGCTGAATATCCTCAACAACACCTGGTTTTGTCTATCATCAGACTTTAGTCATTCCAATGGTTGTGAAGAAGTATCTTACGGTTTTAACCTACTTTTCTCTGACATTTAGTGTACAAACATGTTGCCTGTTTCTATTGGACTCTTTCCTCTATAAGCATTTTTATAAGAACTCTTATATCATGTGCGTGAACAGTATTTCTAGGAAGCATGTTATCTTTGCATTTTATCAATGGTGACTTTTGAAAAACAAGTTTTACTTTTAATGAACTCTGTTGTTAACCATGGTGACCAGTGGTAAAAATGGTAACAGTTATTTTATAGTTTCTTGCAAAGAAATTTTTGCCAGCGCCAAAGTTTAAAGATTTTCTTCTATGTATCTTTTCAGAAGTTTTAAATTTTTAGCTTTTATGCTTAGTATAATCCATTTTTAATTATAAGATATCAGACAAAGATCAAAGCTTAATTTTTCCACATTGTAACCAATACCACTTTTAGAAATTTGTCTCCATTTAAGTGGATAAATTTTTCAGAATTTTTTTGCCATAAATGTGTAAGGTCTGTTTCAAGGCTCTTTTCTTTCATTGGTTTCAATGGTTATCTTTGCAAATATCTGATAGGAATTAATATATTCATCATTATAGTTTTAAAATAAACCTTGAACTTGAGAAACCAGAGTCATTCATATAGTTCTTTTATTTTTATCAAAATTGTTGTAGATTTTTTTACATTTCCATAAATGTTTTATTTTTTTTTCACTGTGTTCTTTTTTTTTCTTTTATTATTCATATGTGCATACAAGGCTTGGGTCATTTCTCCCCCCTGCCCCCACCCCCTCCCTTACCACCCACTCCACCCCCTCCTTCTCCCCCCCACCCCCTCAATACCCAGGAGAAACTATTTTGCCCTTATTTCTAATTTTGTTGTAGAGAGAGTATAAGCAAGGGTTTTTGCTGGTTGAGATAAGGATAGCTATACAGGGAGTTGACTCACATTAATTTCCGGTGCATGTGTGTTACCTTCCAAGTTAATTCTTTCTGATCCCACCTTTTCTCTAGCTCCTGGTCCCCTTCTCCTATTGGCCTCAGTTGCTTTTAAGGTATCCGCTTTAGTTTCTCTGCGTTAAGGGCAACAACTGCTAGCTAATTTTTTAGGTGTCTTACCTATCCTTACCCCTCCCTTGTGTGCTCTCGCTTTTATCATGTGCTCAAAGTCCAATTCCCTTGTTGTGTTTGCCCTTGATCTAATGTCCACATATGAGGGAGAACATACAATTTTTGGTCTTTTGGGCCAGGCTAACCTCACTCAGAATGATGTTCTCCAATTCCATCCATTTACCAGTGAATGATAACATTTCATTCTTCTTCACGGCTGCATAAAATTCCATTGTGTATAGATACCACATTTTCTTAATTCATTCGTCAGTGGTGGGGCATCTTGGCTGTTTCCATAACCTGACTATTGTGAATAGTGCCGCAATAAACAGGTGTGCAGGTACCTCTGGAGTAACCTGTGTCACAGTCTTTTGGGTATATCCCCAAGAGTGGTATTGCTGGATCAAATGGTAGATCAATGTCTAGCTTTTTTAAGTAGCCTACAAATTTTTTTCCAGAGTGGTTGTACTAGTTTACATTCCCACCAATAGTGTACGAGGGTTCCTTTTTCCCCGCATCCTCGCCAACACTTGGTGGTGGTGTTGCTAATGATGGCTATTTTAACAGGGGGGAGGTGGAATCTTAGTGTGGTTTCAATTTGCATTTCCTTTATTGCTAGAGATGGTGAGCATTTTTTCATGTGTTTTTTGGCCATTTGAATGTCTTCTTTTGAGAAAGTTCTGTTTAGTTCACTTGCCCATTTCTTTATTGGTTCATTAGTTTTGGGAGAATTTAGTTTTTGAAGTTCCCTATATATTCTGGTTATCAATCCTTTGTCTGATATATAGCTGGCAAATATTTTCTCCCACTCTGTAGGTGTTCTCTTCAGTTTAGAGACCATTTTTTTTGGTGAACAGAAGCTTTTTAGTTTTATGAGGTCCCATTTATCTATGCTATCTCTTAGTTGCTGTGCTGCTGGGGTTTCATTGAGAAAGTTCTTACCTATACCTACTAACTCCAGAGTATTTCCTACTCTTTCTTTTATCAACTTTAGAGTTTGTGGTCTGATATTAAGATCCTTGATCCATTTTGAGTCAATCTTGATATAGGGTGATATACATGGATCTAGTTTCAGTTTTTTGCAGACTGCTAACCAGTTTTCCCAGCAGTTTTTGTTGAAGAGGCTGCTATTTCTCCATCGTATATTTTTAGCTCCTTTGTCAAAGACAAGTTGGTTATAGTTGTGTGGCTTCATATCTGGGTCCTCTATTCTGTTCCACTGGTCTTCATGTCTGTTTTTGTGCCAGTACCATGCTGTTTTTATTGTTATTGCTTTGTAATATAGTTTGAAGTCAGGTATTGTGATACCTCCTGCATTGTTCTTTTGACTGAGTATTGCCTTGGCTATTCATGGCCTCTTGTGTTTCCATATAAATTTGGTGGTAGATTTTTCAATCTCTTTAATGGATGTCATTGGAATTTTGATGGAAATTGCATTAAACATGTAGATTACTTTTGGAAGTATAGACATTTTTACTATGTTGATTCTACCAATCCATGAGCATGGGAGATCTCTCCATTTTCTATAGACTTCCTCAATCTCTTTCTTCAGAAGTGTATAGTTGTCCTTGTAGAGGTCTTTCACATCTTTTGTTAGGTTTACACCTAGGTATTTGATTTGTTTTGAGGCTATTGTAAGTGGAATTGTTTTCATATATTCTTTTTCAGTTTGCTCATTGTTAGAGTATAGAAATTCTAATGAGTTTTCTATGTTGATTTTATATCCTGCTACCTTGCTGTAGCTATTCATGATGTCTAGAAGCTTCTGAGTAGAGTTTTTTGGGTCTTTAAGTTATAGGATCATGTCGTCTGCAAATAGGGATATTTTGACAGTTTCTTTACCTATTTGTATTCCTTTTATTCCTTCTTCTTGCCTAATTGCTCTGGCTAGGAATTCCAGTACTATGTTGAATAGGAGTGGAGATAGTGAGCATCCTTGTTTGGTTCCTGATTTTAGAGGGAATGGTTTCAGTTTTTCTCCATTAAGTATAATGCTGGCTGTAGGTTTGTCATATATAGCTTTTATAATGTTGAGGTACTTTCCTTCTATTCCTAGTTTTCTTAGAGCTTTTATCATGAAATGGTGTTGGATCTTATCAAAGGTTTTTTCTGCATCTATTAAGATGATCAAGTGGTTTTTGTCTTTGCTTCTGTTAATGTGGTTTATTACATTTATTGATTTTCATATATTGAACCAACCCTGCATCCCTGGGATGAAGCCTACTTGGTTGTGGTGAATAATCTTTTTGATGTGTTGCTGAATTCGGTTTGCCATTATTTTGTTGAGGATTTTTGCATCAATGTTCATTAAGGAGATTGGTCTATAGTTCTCCTTTTTGAAGGTGTCTTTGCCTGGTTTTGGGATAAGTGTAATACTGGCTTCATAAAATGTGTTCGGCACTTTTCCTTCCCTTTCTATTTCATGGAACAGTTTAAGGAGGGTTGGTATCAGTTCTTCTTTAAAGGTCTGATAGAATTCAGCAGAGAATCCATCAGGTCCTGGACTTTTCTTTTTGGGGAGACTCTTGATTGCTGCTTCAATTTCATTTTGTGTTATAGATCTATTCAGGTGATTAATTTCCTCTTGGTTGAGTTTTGGATGATCATATGTATCTAGAAATCTGTCCATTTCTTTAAGATTTTCAAATTTATTTGAATATAGGTTCTCAAAGTAGTCTCTGATGATTTCCTGGACTTCCATGGAGTTTGTTGTTATCTCCCCTTTTGCATTCCTGATTCTATAATATGGGGTTTTTCTCTCCTCATTTTAGTCAAGTTTGCCAGGGGTCTATCAATCTTGTTTATTTTTTCAAAGAGCCAAGTTTTTGTTTCATTAATTCTTTGTATGGTTTTTTTGGTTTCTATTTCATTGATTTCAGCTCTTATTTTTATTATTTCTCTCCTTCTATTTGTTCTTGTTTTTCTAGGAGTTCGAAATGTATTATTCGGTCATTGATTTGGGATCTTTCAGTCTTTTTAATATATGCACTCATGGCTATAAACTTTCCTCTCAGGACTGCCTTAGCTGTGTCCCATTGGTTCTGGTAGGTTGTGTTTTCATTTTCATTGACTTCCAGGAACTTTTTAATTTCCTCTTTTATTTCATAAATGATCCATTCTTCATTAAGTAATGAGTTATTTAGTTTCCAGCTGTTTGCATGTTTTTTGTCTTTACTTTTGTTGTTGAGTTCTACTTTTACTGCATTGTGATCAGATAGTATGCACGGTATAATTTCTATTTTCTTATATTTGCTGAGACTTGCTTTGTGCCCTAGGATATGATCTATTTTGGAGAAGGTTCTATGGGCTGCTGAGAAGAATGTATATTGTGTAGAAGTTGGATGAAATGTTCTGTAGACATCAACTAGGTCCATTTGATCTATTGCATATTTTAGATCTTGGATTCTTTATTGACTTTTTGTTTGGATGACCTATCTATTGGTGATAATGGGGTGTTAAAGTCTCCCACAACCACTGTGTTGGCATTTATATATGCTTTTAGGTCTTTCAGGGTATGTTTGATGAAATTGGGTGCATACAGGTTGATAATTATTATTTCCTTTTGGTCTATTTCCCCTTTTTATTAGTATGTAATGTCCTTCTTTATCTCGTTTGATCAATGTAGGTTTGAAGTCTACTTTGTCAGAGATAAGTATTGCTACTCCTGCCTGTTTTCGGGGGCCATTGGCTTGGTAAATCTTCTTCCAGCCTTTCATTCTAAGCATATGCTTATTTCTGTCAGTGAGATGGGTCTCCTGTAAGCAACAAATTGTTGGATCTTCCTTTTTAATCCATTTCGTCAAGTGGTGCCTTATGATTGGTGAATTAAGTCTGTTAACATTAAGCATTAGTACTGTTAGGTATGTGGTGATTCCTGTCATTTGGTTGTCTTAGTTGTTTAAAGGTTTGATTGTGTGTACCTAAGTTGAGGTTACTCTCTACTGTCTTGCTTTTTCTTTTCCTGTGGTTTGGTGCTGCCTGTCTTTTCATGGTTAAGTTGGGTTTCACTCTCTGTGTGCAAAATCCCTTGCAGAATCTTTTGTAGTGGTAGCTTTGTGGTCACATATTGTTTTAGTTTCTGCTTATCATGGAAGACTTTTATTGCTCCATTTATTTTGAATGATAGTTTTGCTGGGTAGAGTATCCTGGGGTTGAAGTTATTTTCATTCAGTGCCCGGAAGATCTCACCCCGTGCTCTTCTTGCTTTTAATGTTTCTGTTGAGAAGTCTGCTGTGATTTTGATGGGTTTACCTTTGTATGTTACTTGTTTTTTCTTTCTTACAGCCTTCAATATTCTTTCCTTAGTTTCTGAACTTGTTGTTTTAATGATGTTATGTCGTGGGGTAGTTCTATTTTGATCTGGTCTCTTTGGTGTTCTGGAGGCCTCTTGCATCTGTATGGGAATATCTTTCTCTAGATTTGGGAAATTTTCCGTTATTATTTTGTTGAATATATTACGCATTCCCTTTGCTTGCACCTCTTCTTCTTCGATGCCCATGATTCTCAAGTTGGTCTTTTGATGGAGTCAGTGAGTTCTTGCATTTTCTTTTCACAGGTCTTGGGTTGTTTAATTAATAGTTCTTTGGTTTTTCCTTTAATTACCATTTCATCTTCGAGTTCTGAGATTCTGTCTTCTGTTTGTTCTATTCTGCTGGATTGGCCTTCGTTTTGTTTTGCAGTTCTGTTTCGTTCTTTTTTCTGAGGTTTTCCATATCCTGGCTGGTTTCCTCCTTAATGTTGTCTATTTTTGTCCTGAGTTCATTTATCTGTTTATTCATCATGTTCTCTGTTTCACTTTGGTGTTTATACAGTGCTTCTAGGGTTTCCTTTGTTTCTTCTTTTGCTTTCTCAAATTCTCTATTTTTGTTGTCTTGGAATTTCTTGAGTGTCTCCTGTACATTTTGGTTGACCCTATCCAGTATTATCTCTATAAAATTCTCATTGAGTACCTGTAGTATGTCTTCTTTTAAATCATTCTTGTGGGCTTCATTGGCTTCTTTGGCATAGTTTATCTTCATTTTGTTGGAGTCTGGATCTGAGTTTCTGTTTTCTTTATTCCCCTCTGGTTCCTGTACTAATTTTTTGCTGTGGGGAAATTTGTTTCCCTGCTTTTTCTGTCTTCCCGTCATTGTCTTTGGTGTTGTTACTGTCCATGTACTGTGCGCAATTAAGTATTTTCTAGCTTGTAATAACAACAATGGTAATATTTAGAATAGAAGGATGAATGGAGATGGAAAGGAAGAAGTTAAAGAAAAGGGGAAAACAAATACACAGACAAGAGAGAGAAAACAGAACAAGATTTCAGACAAGAAAGTTTCAAAGGTATAAACAGGGAGGATTAGTGGACTAATTGACAGTAAGCTGAACAGACATTAGAGAGACAGAGAGAGGATTGACAATCAAAAATAAAAGAAATAAAGATTAGAATAAAAATAAAAAATAAGTAAGTGAAAGAAATATCTATATATAAAAATGAATTAAGATAAAATGGAAAATAGAAAATTAAAAAAAAAAACCAAAAAACCAAAAAACCTTCAAGTTCAAATGCAATGAAGTTTCAGTCTTAATAATTTCGGTGTCCGTCTCAGTCTCCAGTCCTGGAAATGCTGCCTCAGATGTTGTTCTGTAGTTGTCTCATCAAAGGGGACGCATAAAGTAGAACAAAACTACACACACACACACACACACACACACACACAAACCCCACCACGTGTCCCAAGTTCAAATGCAATACAGTTTCAGTAAATTTTTCAGCATGTAGGTGTAATTTGGTTGTTCACTCATCAAAGGTAGGGAGAAAAAGCAAAAAAAAGAGTCTGGAGACAGATCTGAGAATGATATCTGCAGCTGTGGCTTGCCTGCCCGCTGCTGTCAGCCTGCTCTTGCTGGCAGCGTCATTTATGCAGATCTCTGGGGTGAGCTTAGCACTCACCTGGCCCTGCAGGCTTTGATTACTTGGAGTTCTCCTGTGCAGGAGCCTCTGCTACAAGCTTTCTCCTTTCCAAACACACTGGGAAAGGTGACACTGCACCCACATTGTCAGGCCTGCGTATTTATTTACAGTTCATGTGGGAGGTGGGTCTTCCCCCTTCTCCTGTGGAGTTTTCCTCCCACTGCCACTTTCACAAGCTTTCCTGCTCCTGATTACTGGATGGTGCTGCTGTTCCTGCCAGCCGCCATGTTTGTTTACAGCTCATGTGGAAAGTGGGTCTTCCCTCCTCTCCTGTAGAGTTTTCCTCCCTCCGCCACTCTCACAAGCTTTCCTGCTTCTGGTTTCTGGGCGTGCACCGGCTCCCGCCAGAGCCTCTCTGGCCTGCCCGGCTTATTTATTTACAGTTCTGGGAATGATTCCCTTCCCCCAATCTTCAGCGCTCAGTGCACCCCACCCTCTTTCCCACGTGTCTTAATTGTTCTTATTGCTTATTAGTCTGTTTCTCTTTTTTCCCCAGGTGGAGGTCATTCTGTCCAGAGGGCTATGCTGCTCTGGCCTAGGCTTGTCTGTGGGAGTACTGCGGTACTGCGAAGCTCACCTGGTCCACGTCTTCCCAAGCCGTCTGGGCGCAGGTAACTGGCAGCCCGGGGGCCCTCCTTGTTTCTCCATTTAACATGAAGTGAAGATTCTCTGCGCCGGCTGGAGGTGTGGAGGGGTCAAAGTTATGCCTCTTCTCAGTGATTATGCCTGCAAAGTGTGTCTCCAGTGTCTCTCCAAGATTTCACTATAGGAGGCTCGCTTTCTGCTTCCTCCCTCTAGCCACCATCTTGGAATCTCCATAAATGTTTTAGACAAATTTCTCAATTTCTAGAAAAAATCCTGCTGTGATTTTGATAGAAATTGTTTTCAATTTGCTGATCTATTTCTGGAGGATTGCCTCTTAAGCTTATTGAGTATTCCCATAAGTATATTGTGTATATTCATTTATTTAGATCACCTTTCATTTCACTCAGCAAGGATGGTAGTTTTTCAGAGTAGAAGACCTAAATTAATCCCTAGGTGTTCATTGATCTCCTTTTCTTATATGTGGGATGATTTGTAATTTTACTTTCTAATCATTCACTGGGTTTTTTGGTGTTTTTTTCTTTATTCATTTATTCATATGTGCATTCATTGTTTGGGCCATTTCTCCCCCTGCCCCGCAACCCCTTCCTCTCCACCCCACCCCCACTTCCAGGCAGAAGCTGTTCTGCCCTTTTCTCCAATTTTGTTGACAAGCAGACATAAGCAGTAATAAGAAAGACAAAACGTTTTTGCTAGTTGAAGTAAGGATAGCTATACAGAGAGATTCCTAGCATTACTTCCATGCACAAGTCTGTTACAATCCAAATTGAATCAACTCTACCTGACCTCTTCACTACTTCCCAGTCACCTTACTATATTGACCTCTGTCTTTTTAAGGTTTCTGTATTAGTTCCTCTGTAGTGGGGACATCAAACACTTTCAAGTTTTGGGTTTCCTGGCTATTCCCATTACTCCCTTATGTGCTTATCATGTGACCCACGTCCCAACAACATTGCTGCATTTGCCCTAGATCTAAAGTCCACAATGAGGGAGAACATACGATTTTTGGTCTTCTGAGCTCAGCTACCTCGCTCAAGGTGATGTTCTCCAGTTCTATTCATTTATTTGCAAATGTTAAGATTTCATTCTTCTTCATGGCTGAGTAAAATTCCATTGTGTATAAATACCACATTTTTTTAATCCATTAGTCCATAGTAGAGCATCTTGGTTGTTTCCGTAACTTGGCTATTGTGCACAGCTCTGCAATAAACATGGGTGTGCAGGTGCCTCTGGAGTAACCTGAGTCACATTCCTTTGGTTATATCCCCAAGAATGGGATTGCTAGATCATATGGCAGATACATGTTTTGATTTTTAAGAAGCCTCCAAATCCTTTTCCAGAGTGGCTGCACCATCTTGCATTCCTACCAGCAGCAGGAGGGTTCCTTTTTCCCCACATCCTCGCTAGTGCTTGTTGTTGGTGGTGTTTTTGATGATGGCTATTCTAACAGGGGTGAAGTGGAATCTTAGTGTGGTTTTGATTTGCATTTCCTTTATGGCTAGAGATGGTGAGCATTTTTTCATGTGTTTCTAGCCATTTGAATTTCTTCTTTTGAGAAAGTTCTATTTAGTTCAGTTGCCCATTTCTTAATTGGTTCATTGATTTTGGGAGAGTTTAGTTTCTTAAGTTCCCTGTACATTCTGGTTATCAGTCCTTTGTCTGATGTATAGTTGACAAATATTTTCTCCCACTCAGTGGGTGGTCTCTTCAGTTTAGAGACAATTTCTTTTGTTGTGCAAAAGCATTTTAATTTTATGAAGTCCCATTTGTTCATTCTTTCTCTTAGTTGCTGGGCTGCTGGGGTTCTATTCAGGACATCTTTGTTTACACCTGTTAGTTCCAGAGTGTTTCCTGCTTCTTCGTGTACTAACTTCAGAGTTTCAGGTCTGATGTTAAGGTCCTTGATACATTTTGAGTTGATACTAGTGATAGACATGGATCTAGTTTTATTTTCCTGCAAATGGGTAACCACTTTTCCCAGCAACATTTGTTGAAGAGTCTGTCTTTTCTCCATCATATATTTTTGGTTCCTTTATCAAAAAATGAGATGAGTATAGTTGTGTGGATTCATATCCGGTCTCTATTCTGTTCCACTAGTCTTCATGTCAATTTTTTTTTTATGTCAGTTTTTGTGCCAGTATCATGCTGTTTTTATTCCTATTGCTTTGTAATATAGTTTGAAGTCAGGTTTTGGGATATCTCCAGCATTGTTCTTTTTGTTGAGTATCGCCTTGGCTATTTGCAGTCTCTTGTGTTTCCAAATGAACTTCAGCGTAGATTTTTCAATCTCTGTGATGAAAGTCATTGGGATTTTCATGGGAATTGCATTAAACATGTAGATTGCTTTTGCCAGTATAGCCAGTTTTCCTATGCTGATTCTACCAATCCATGAGCACAGGAGATCTTTTCACCTTCTGTAGTCCTCCTTGATCTCCTTCTTCAGGGGTTTGTAGTTCTCATTGTAGAGGTCATTCACATTCTTTGTTAAATTTACTCCTAAGTATTTGATTTTTTTCTGAGGGTATTATAAATGGAATTGTTTCCATATATTCCTTCTCAGTTTGTTTGTTGTTGGTGTATAGAAAAGCTAATTATTTTGTAAGTTGGTTTTTTATCCTGCCACATTGTTATACCTGTTTATGGTGTCTAAGAGTTTTTGGGTAGAGTTTTTGGGGTCTTTAAGGTATAGGATCATATCATCTGCAAATAGGGTTATTTTGACAGTTTCTTTAGCTATTTGTATTCCTTTTAGTTCTTCTTCTTGCCTAATTGCTCTAGCTAGAAATTCAAATACTATGTTGAGTAGGAGTAGGGATAGTGGACACCCTTGCCTCATTCCTGATTTTAGGGGAAATGGTTTCAGTTTTTCACCATTAAGTATGATGTTGGCTTCAGGTTTGTTTACAATGTTGAACAGTTTTTTACATTTTTTTTTTACTTTACAATGTTGAAGCACATTCTTTCTATTCCTAGTTTTCTTAGAGCTTTTATCATGAAGTGGTGTGGGATCTTGTTGAAAGCTTTCTTTTTCTGCATCTATTGAGATGATCAAGTGGTTTTTGTCTTTGCTTCTATTAATATGCTGTATTACATTTATAGATTTGCCTATGTTGAACCACCCCTGGGATGAAGCTGACATGGTCATGATGTATGATCTCTCTGATATATTGTTGGATTTGGTTTGCCATTATTTTATTGAGGATTCTTGCATTGGTATTCATTAAGGAAATTGGCCTAGTTCTCCTTTTTGGAGGTGTCTTTGTCTGGTTTGGGGATGAGAGTAATATTGGTTTCATAAAACAAGTTAGGCAGTGTTCCTTCCCTTTCTATTTCATGGAACAGTTTAAGGAGGGTTCGTATTAGTTCTTTAAACGTCTGATAGAATTCAGCAGCAAATCCATCAGGTCCTGGACTTTTCTTTTTTGGGAGACCCTTTATTGCTGTTTCAATTTCATTTTTTGTTATAGATCTATTCAGGTGATTAATATCCTCTTGGTTCAATTTTGGATGGTTGTTAAGTATCTAGAAATCTGTCCATTTCTTTAAAATTTTCAAATTTATTAGCGTATAGGCTCTCAAAATGGTCTCTGATGATTTCCTGGATTTCTGTTGTGCTTGTTGTTATCTCCCCTTTTGTATTTCTGATTTTACTGATTTGTGTTTTTTCTCTCCTCATTTTAATCAGGTTTGCCAGGGGTCTGTCAATCTTATTTATTTTTTCAAAGAAACAGGATTTTGTTTTGTTGATTCTTTGTATTTTTTTTGTGTTTCTGTTTCATTGATTTCAGCCCTTATTTTAATTTTTTCTCTCTTTCTGATTGTTGTGGGGTTTGCTTATTCTTGTTTTCCTAGGACTTTGAGCTGTAGTATTGATCATTGATTTGAGATCTTTCTAACCTTTTAATATATGCACTCATGACTATAAACTTTCCTCTTAGGAATGCCTTTACTGTGTCCCATAGCTTCTGGTAGGTCATGTTTTCATTTTCGTTAACTTCTAGGAAACTTTTAATTTCCTTTTTTATTTCATCAATGACCCATTGATCATTGAGCAATGTGTTGTTCAGCTTCCAATTGCATGTTTTTAACTGCTGTTTTTGTTGTTTATTTCTAGTTTTAATGCATTGTGGTCAGATAGAATGCATGGGCTTATTTCTATTTTCTTATATTTGCTGAGGCTTGCTTTCTCCCCTAAGATATGATCAATTTTGGAGAAGGTTCCATGAGCTGCTGAGAAGAATGTGTATTGTGCAGCATTTGGGTGAAATATTCTGTAGATATCAGCTAGGTCCATTTGATCTATGGTGTGATTTAGTTCTAGGATTTCTTTATTGATTTTTTGTTTGGATGACCTATCTATTGGTGATAGGGAGGTATTAAGTTCTCCCACTATCACTGTGTTGAAGTTTATACATGTTTTTAGGTTCTTCAGAGTATGTTTGATGAAATTGGGTGCATTGACATTGGGTGCATATAGGTTGATAATTGTTATTTCCTTTGGGGTTTTTTCCCCTTTTATTAGTATTCAGTGTCCTTCTTTATCTCATTTGATCAATGTAAGTTTAAAGTCTACTTTATCTGAGATAAGTATTGCTACCCCTGAATGTTTTCAGGGGCCACTGGCTTGGTAAATCTTCTTCCAGTCTTTCATGCTCAGCCAGTGCTTATTTCTGTCAATGAGGTGGGCCTCCTGTAGGCAGCAGATTGTTGGATCTTCCTTTTTAGTCCAGTTTGCCAATCAGTGTCTTTTGATGGGGGAATTAAGTCCATTAACATTCAAAGTTAATATTGATAGGTATGATAGGTATGTGGTGATTACTACCATTTCACTGTCTTTGTTGTTTAAGGGTTTGACTGTGTGCAGCTGAATCAGTGTTACCCTCTACTTTCTTGCCTTTTCTTCTCCTATGGTTTGGTACTGCTTGCCCTTTCATGGTTTTGTTTGCTGTCACTTTCTGTGTGCAGAATTCCTTGAAGAATCTTTTGTAGTGGTGGCTTGGTGGTCAAATATTGTTTTAATTTCTGGTTATTGTGGAAGACTTTTATTGCCCCATCTATTTTGAATGATAGTTTTGCTGGATAGAGCATCCATGATTGAAGTTGTTTTCATTCAGTGCCCAGAAGTCTTCACTCCATGCTTTTCTTGCTTTTAAGGTTTCAGTTGAGAAATCTGCTGTGATTTTGATGGGTTTACCTTTGTATATTATTTGTTTTTTCTCTCTTACAGCCTTCACTATTCTTTATTCTCTGTGCTTATTCTTTTAATGATAATATGTTTATGTTGGTCAAGTCTGTTTGGTGTCTTGGAGGCTTTCTGTACCTGAATGGACATAACTTTCTCTAGACTTGGGAAATTTTCTGATATTATTTTGTTAAATATATTATTAATCCCTTTTGCTTGTACCTCTTCTTCATTGCTCATGATTCTCAGGTTTGGTCTTTTGTTGGAGTTGGTAAGTTCTTGCATGTTCCTTTCATATGTCTTGATTTATTTGAGTAACAGCTCTTCAGTTTTTCCTTTAACTTCCATTTTATCTTCATGTTCTGAGATTCTGTCTTCTGCTTGTTGTAGTGTGCTGGAGCCTTCCATTGTGTTTTATGTTTCTGTTTCATTCTTTTTTTCTGAGGTTTTCCATATCATGGGACACTTCCTCTTGTTTATTTTCAACTTTAATTAATTTATTTCTATTTATAGTGTTCTCTGTTTCACTTTGGTGTTTATTTAGGGCTCCTATAAGTTCATTTATTTGTTTCTGTGTCTTCTCATATTCTTTATTTTCAATGTCTTGGAATTTCTTGAGTGACCCTGGTATGTTTTGGTTAACTGTGTTTAGTATCATCTCCATGAAATTCTTAGTGATTACTTGCAGGATTTCTTCTTTGAGGAATTTTTGTGGGCATTATTGGGTTCCTTGGTGTCATTTATCTTTGTTTTGTTAGAGTCTGGAACTGGGTATCCATTTTCTTCATTTCCCTCTGAATTCTATATTAAATTATTTAGCAGGGAGGAGAATGGTTTCCATGCCTTTTTCTTCTTCCCATTGCTCCACTTGTTACTGTGCAACTATGTTCTTGATATGCTAGTTGGTGGTTTCAGTCACCTGTTTTCTTTCCCTTGATTTAATTTTCATCTGTGGCTGATTTGAGTTTTTAGCTAAGTGTGTGTGCACTATTTCTGTCCCTGGTCTGGGTGTAATTTAGTGTTAACTTATTCACAAGAATAAAACTGACAAAAACAACAACAATTAAAAAAACCCAAAGAAATCAATGGGGAGAGATAAACAGAGAAGAAATAAAACAAACAAACAAACAAACAAAAACAGCAATAACAAAAAACTCCAGGTTCAGAAACGGTAGAATTTCAGTCTTAGTTTAAGTTCTGGTGTTACTCCTCCAGCATCCAGTCCTGGTGTTGGTATTTAAGCAGAAGTTCATTTGTTGTCTGACAGGTGTTAGTGTTTTTTTTCCTTCTGTCTTTCAGCAGCAGCTGCTTGGTCAGCTCTTCCCTCAGTGAGGCATGGCAGTTTAAGTTTGTAGTTGGGTTTTTGCTGTGGTTGTTTACCTGGAGCTTGTATCTTTGCCTTGCCTTCTTTCTCTGAGGCATGGTCAGTGATCCATCAGCCAAACCCCTGCTGTCAGCATGTTGTGATGGTTCACTGTTTTTTTCAATTTTGCAAGGCCATTTGACTTTGGGTATTGCTCTCTGGCTCAGGAGATGGTCTTTGTAGTCCACTATCTGCCTTACTTCAGGCTGCAACTTACCACCTTCCTGCTGTAGGCCCCGCTGTCTTTCCAGAGGTTTGTTTACTGATAGTTTGTGTGGAGATCAGCTCCTTGTTCCTCCCCCCTTCTCCCATGTGCTTTCAGGTTCCTGCCTCCTCTGCTAGATTTCAGTTCACTGTTAATTGTTCAGTTTGTTTTCTTTTTTTGTGAGGAAGGGGGTCAGTCTGCCCAGGGGGCTATGCTTGTTTATCTAGGCATAGCTGGGGGAATACCGCATGATGCTTGGCTCTCACCTGTTTAGTCTGCCGAATGTCTCCCAAGCAGGTTTGGAGCCAGTGACTGGTGGTGGTGGGAGCCCTCCTGTTTTCTCAGTGTAATGTGGCATGGAGGAGCCTTCCACAAGCTAGAGGCGCAGGGTGTCAAAGTTTTGATTCTCCTTGGTGGTTTATTTCTGCCAAGTGTGGCTCCAGCATCTCAGCAAGGTTTTTGGCTCATGGAGCTCACACTGCCTGCTTCTGTAACCTAGTCACCATCTTGGATCCTCCATCATTTATTGTTAATGTATAGAAATGATTAACTTTTTAAAACTGGTCTTGTATCCAATTATCAATTGTAGTAGCTGTTATCTGTCTCTTTCTCTCTTCTTCTTCTTCTTCTCCTCCTCCTCCTCCTTTTCCTCCTTCTCTCTCTTTCTTTCTCTCTCCCCCTTTTCTCTCCCTTCTCTCTCCCCTTCAACACAGGCAATTATGCCACTTGAAAATAGAAACAGTTATATTTATCTTTTTCTTTCTTTACGCATTTTTCTTGTTTCATTTAGTTGACTAGATTTTCACTATAATGACCAAACGACACAATGACAGGGACAAGCATATCTCATTCACAGTTTTAGGGAAAAATCATTCAGTATATTAACTTAATGGAGTTTTTTTTTAGTTGAGAAACTTTGTTCAGATTAAGGAGACTATCTTCTATTTTATTTGGCTGAGAATCTTTAACATAAATGAATATTTTATTGTGACTAAGATTAATACTTTCTATAAATGAGAAAATATATAACTGTTGTATTTAGACATAAGTTGTGTATGGTCTTGCTTTTAATGAAAAACACTTAAAAAAAACACTGAGTTTACAACGTGCTGCTACCTCCTCTTTTCAGACATGGATAATGTGGTAAAAGTACATTATTGTTATTATTACTGATAGCAATAATAAATACCCTGTGAAAAGAAACTGCATATTCTAAGAATTTTATCACCAAAAGAGATAATTATGACTTACCTTTACATAATACTTCACAGTTTACCAGAGAGATTTTCCTGGTAACCTCATTTGATCCTTAAAATCACCGAACTGGGTTAAAAAGGGAGGAGGAGTATTTTGACTTCTTAGTTTTTGTTTTGTTTTATTTTGCCATACTCTCTCTACTATGGGAGAAATAAAGATTTAGCTGTAAAGCAGGACATTGCCATAAGTATGATATATTAACTTTGGAGGTCCTGCTCTATGCAGCAAACGTTTCTTTGGTCTCATTGTTTTTCATGAAATTATATTCCTTTAAAGAGAACATGGGGCTAAAATGACAAATTATGAAATATAGCATACCTCTGAATAAATTTTCACTCATTCTTTAATAATTATGAAGATCTGGGGAATATGGACTGATTCTCCATTTCTTGTTTGGGCTATGGCACATAACACAGTGCCTGGTGCATAGGAAGTCACTATAAAAGTGTATGGGTTAATAGTCTAGATTCCTACATGATGCTACTTCTTCTGAGAGGAAGAATTGAACTCAAATTCTAGCTTATTATAGGGAAAGTAAAAAACAAAAATATTTATGCCCCTCATGGGTTATATTCTCATTCTAAAATTTCTTTCTAACTATCCTCCACCAAGTACAAAAACTTGACAGAATGCTTATCACTTATTGTACTATATTAAAAATTAAAGGACAAATCTGATTTTCAAATAAGTGTATAGATACTACATATGGTTTTATATTGCTGTGACCCAAATATTGATTTATTAAAATCTATAATGTATGGCTTAAGGGGAAGGAGCTATGATTTCAAGTGTGGACAATCACACAACAATAAACATTAAAGAAACTACTCAGAATAATAATGATATGTTGTTTGTCTTTCTTTCCTACTAAATTGAAAACTCCATGTGGACCACAGCTGTGACTTGTTCCCAACAAATGTACTGGGTCCCCATTATAATACTACCATGAGGTAACTCTAAATAAATATTTCATGAAGGAACAAATGAAATGGTGCTCAAAATTTAAATGAAACTACTAGAGTTTTTTCAATTTAATGCCAAAAGAGCTTGAACACAAAAACACATGCTGGGGAGCAGAACATTTTTATATTAGATGCTTTCTTTATCCCTACATCTTTAAGACAGGCAGAGAGAATGTGCTCTAGGAAGGAGAGCTGGATGCTGGGTGTCAAGTCTCCAGGGTTTAATTCCCAACTCTGAATCTCACAAGCTTCAAGGCCTTGGGCAAGTCACTTAACCTCTGTTCCAAACAGAAATAATACTGCCTTCTCCCAGGAGCACACCAAGGCATGTTTGATTGATGGCTTAGCTCTTGGAGTCTTTGATGAAATGTGCTGAATGGCTGCCAAGTATTACTACTGCTAATAATAATAATGTTTTCCTAACAAAATCCCATGGAGCACTATAAATCGGTAACAAGGGACAGATTGCTCCAACAAGTAAAATGTGACCAATTCTTTTTGAAAGTAAGATGATAGGCTTAATTCCACAATGGTATTATTTTCTATTCTTTGTTCTCTTCTTATTTGTAAGAACAAGTTGTTACATGAGATACTTAGACTTCCATAGAAGGAGAAATAAAGGATATATGCTGGAATCAAGCACAGACCCCGTACACTAGGATAGGCTGATCAATTTATAAAAAATAAAAATGTAATTAATAACACAGAAATGTTGTCATTTGTTATTTCATCAGTTCCATGGCTTCATTGTATCCAAAAAAAAAATCTAAGAAAGCTCTAATCCATCAATTTAGTCTAACAACATCTATTTCTTGAAATAGAAATATTATTCTACATGCCTTAGAAGCTTTGTTGTTTTACCCTTACAATATACAATATAACTTAAAAACAAGATTGATGACAATTTTCCTGGTGCAAACAATATGCATTTACTGTAGAAATTTGGAAAAGGTATAACACATAAATGGATAAAAATTAAGATACAAATGCAAAATAGTAATTAAAAGTACATTTTCTGAAAAGATTGCCAGAGTTCAACCCCATTGTCTGCCATTCTTTAATTTCTATATACCTCAGTCTCTTCATCTTCTTGGTAAGATAGCTATGCCTGTTTCCTCAGTTGTTGTGGGAATTAATTTAAATACTATATGTGAAACATTTAGAGTAGTACTTGGTACAGAGAATATCATTCAATAAATTAGCATTAATCAGTCATAATCTACAAACTTGTAAGTAATTTTCTTAAGTCCCCTTTATAAATAAAATTTAAATATTTGATACATTTCTTTATAAACTGGTACAATATGCTTGTAATATGCTTTTCATCATTGAGTACATTAAAAGGATTCTCTTGTGTTGATAGATGCTTTTCTACATTATAGTACAGTCATTTAGGATTGAAAAATATTATATTGGTAGATTTGTCATAAGCCAAAGAATGATCCTCTTGTAGTCAGTCATTTACACTGCTTCAATTATTTTTATTAATATTGGTGCAATGATCATCAATTTGTATAACTCAGCATCTTCTATATCATGGCTTTGGGATAGATTTCTAGAGCTAGAAGCTTTGAGGAGAAAGCATATACATACTTTTAAAGATTTTGATAGTGTATATTTTCCTACAGAAAGGTTAAGATAGTAGTATGTAAGTCAGAATAATTTAACATTATCCTTTGGAATTTATATAAACAGGTGCTGTTCATTCCTGCGTGAGTAAATTGGGTCTCAGGTTCTCTTTATCAGGAGTGGATGGGCAGAGGAATAAGTGCAGAGACAGTAAAATTGGTTAAAAAGAGTGTGGTTGACTTTTGCATTTTTCCAAGATTAATTTCTACTAAGAAAAAACTGTGGATGACCATCTCAAAAGATTCAGTTTTTCATGATAAAAACTGACAGTGATATACTCTGTCCATTTTCTCTAGTTAGAAGACTTCATTTTCTAACCACTTTTTTTTCTTATGATATATAATATAGAGGCCATATTGAAAGGGTTGAATTTTGGTATAGCTTTACTAAATTCTTATAATTTACTCATTTAAAAA
Organism: Castor canadensis; assembly: GCF_047511655.1. Classification (NCBI taxonomy): domain Eukaryota; kingdom Metazoa; phylum Chordata; class Mammalia; order Rodentia; family Castoridae; genus Castor; species Castor canadensis. Next base: position 139,977,433 of record NC_133388.1, on the reverse strand, counting down.
AATCAGCTATCAGCCTGGCTTTCTTCTACCACTTTTATCCTAATAAGATGTAAATTTCTATGGAAATAACTAATGCAAGTAAAAGATAATTTCTGAAGGATATTGGGAAATTGAACCAGTTTTTATTATTCTATTCACTAATTCATACTTGCCCAACAGTTGTCCTCTTTACCTTCTTAACCTTGCTTTTTTTTTTCCCTCTGAATTGTGCTCCAAAAGGAAGACAATCATTTTTAAACTAAGATTTTATTCATTGCATCCAGAAAAAAAGGTAGTATCTTAGTTCAGTTTGGTGCCTGGAGAAAAGAAAACAGAGGTTCAGTCATTGGAATCAAAATCTTCCCCTTGCTGTTAATATACCTGGCACTTGTTGTTAATAGGAACATTCTTCATGTAGTGCAATGATGGTGTATATCTAAATTCCATATATAAAGCTGCAATTTCATTGAGGGATTCTACTGACATTGATAAATGATGTCACTAGTAAGCTGTGCTTGAATTACAATTTTAATTATTTACACCTGGGTCTACATTATTCCTATATTATACCTGTCATAGTACTATCTTGTCCTGAGCCTGCTAACAGGACCATGATGATAATTTATTCCATCAGTGGGTCAGGTAGAATAGCATAGCAGAATCAGTCAATCACTTCTTCTAGAGATGAGAGTGATGCAGAGATTGGTTAGAGCCTAAAAGTTAGAATTTATACCGAAGTTGCTTTTCAAACCTTCTCTCCTACAAAAAAGAGGGCTTCTGGTGTGTCCAGGGAGTAATAGCTCTTAAAAGTAGAAAAGTATTTCTGTTATTCTTTCTGTCTCTGTTTTTCTTTCTCTGTGTCTTTCTCACACCCCTCCCTCTATTTTTATTGTCATTTTGTTTACACATACTTTGAAGTTACTTTGATAGCAACAGTGACCAAGAACATTTATTTTAGACATTTTCATTTTGAATTTATGTGTGCCTGTGTACAGACCACAGTCTCTTTTTAACAAAATCATCTTTTGTAAGACTTGTCTTATATTAAAGGTGCCAGGAAAAGGTAATCTGGTTTGGGGGCATCAATGTTTCTAATAGATTATTTGGATTCATTTAAATTTCCTGATATTTTTCTTAAAGGGAAACTTCATGTTAAAGTTATTTTAATCTAATTGTTAAAAAATAATTATATGACCCAAATGAAGCACAGCATGTTTTAACATGAATTTATGGCTTGATGCCAGACAATGGTATTAATATTATTGGGGACTACTTATACTTCATAGGGATATTTATGTACCTGCTGAATCATTCTTCTATGAATAAGATGAAAGAGATAGTGTAGGAAGGGTTTTAACTAGATGTTAATCACAACCATCTCAGCATCAGAGATCCCAAAGGAGTAATTCACATGCCAGCCTGAGAAGAAAGACGTTTCTCTAGGGAAAAAGGGATTCGCCAGTCAGACATAAGTGATTCCATCCTCAGATGTAGTGGAAAATATTTTGAAATTAGCCTGTGTAAAGTTCTAAGAGTTGTAGATTAAAAAATATATACACATTAGATGTCAGTTAAGAAATATGTACAGTACTCATAGAGAAAAAGCACATAAAACTAATATTTTTATGGCAAAGAATATAACAGAGGGAGAGCCTTGACATGGTAAAATAGAAAAATGAAGATAGTAGTTAAGATGAGTAGCTCAGATTTATTGATGCTTGTTATTTTTCCAAAAAAAAGTGGCTCCCATTTATAACAATAATAAAAAGAATCATATCCATCAACATAACACCTAATATCTGATAAGTGTTCAGCCTTCTATCACAACAGTGAAAACTTTAGAAGCAGAGAAAACATTCAAAAGTTGCTTTTCATAAACTTTATATCTGCGCATACATTTGCCTTTAGAAGTAAGAAGTGGTTTATTAGGAAACACTGGACAGAGCTCCAAACTTATGGAAAAATACATCTTACTTCCCTAGAACATCTTATAATTTTCACAGAACTTGTGAGAATAATTGCAAAAATATTACATGTGAATTGAATTCTTACTAAGTTATGCTGGAGAAGTTATTTTTAAAAATGTAATGAATTTATTTTATAACCTTAATCTAAAACTTTCCAGTTTATAAAGATAAGTCTTACAGATAGGCAAGCAGAAAAATCAACATTAGCTCTAAGTGGTCAGTGTGATTTATTGTCCATTCTACAAACATTTCAAGGTTGGACAAATGGTTGACCAGCCTTTATCCACATTATTTACATTTAATAACTGGGGCAGAATATTAGAAAAGTCTTTGGGATTTGATGAACAATTCCCTACCCAGCCTCTCAGTCTTTTAATATTGAGGCCATTCTTTAAACACTGAGTCTAAAATGTTGATCTGGCCTCATGCTCACTTGAGGGAAGTTCTAATTGACTGATGCTTATGGCCTTTCCCTACTCTCTGATTTACTCCTGGGATTTTCAGACTGGCAAGTTTGAAAGTGCATGAGGTAATTCTAGGTTCTCTTTGTGAAGCTGCCCATCCATGCAAAGTCTACATTCTGCTCTGCTGTGCTAAGTCTTGGCTCAAAAGACTTCTCCAGGGCTGTCCTGTGGTGACCCAGCTCACTTTGGCCTTAAGGGTAAGTACAAACCTGGAATGAAGAATTAAGAAAATACACATCTAAAGCATATTCTCCAGTTCAATTTTTATCAGTGTGAAAGCTAATATTTTAATCCTCATTTGCTTCTTGTGGCTACAATACTATTTACTGAGTATTTCAAGAGAATGAAGGCATGATGCATAGTCTATTAACTTTAAAAGATGGACACAAAATCAAACGTTTAAGGATCAAAATAGTATACAGTGATCTTTGCTTGTGGTCGTGCACCTGGAAAACTAAGGTATTTAGTGCTTTGAAGATACATGACTCCTGGATCTGTATCCTGGCATTTTGAGGCAGCATCCATGTGATAGTTATTCCAGTTGTGTGGAAGTTTATGACCTGAGAAAGACTCTTATATATTGGCTGTGTAAGCCTGAGAATGCAGGTGTCTATGACTGCACAGAGGCAGCATGTCTGAGCATTGCAGGTGAGGCCCAGAAGAATAGCAAAAGATCTTGGAAAAAGAAAATCCTCTTGACAGATGTCACTGCACAACCTCTTTAAACACTGTATATATGGAATGACTTCCATACTGGATGTATGAAACAGTTAAACTGTAGTTAGGCAGCAGAACTTCACAGCAGGCATAGGTAGGAGTCTCAATCAGTTTTTTTCCTGAACTTCATTGAACAGGAGGGCAAGCCATAGAAGGGCTCCCTCCCGGTATTCATATGATTTGTCTCAGGAGAACTCTTCCCCAACACATTAAATTCAGGTTGGGATTTAGAGGGTAAGTGATTTTATTCATGAATGACCCCCCAGTAGAGGAATATTTATTAAATAAAGGATAGGCTACTTTTTCTTGAGGTCATGAAGCAACCCAATTGAACTTGTTTAAACCCAAACACTAGGAAGGCAAAAAAAGTCTTTGTCAGGAGTATTCTGTCCTTAGGAGCCAAGTTTGTTCAGATTAACAAGAAGGAACTGTGTCAGTTTTATTAAACAATCAGGACAAGATCATTGATAGAGTACAAGGAAAATAAAGGAAATTTGTTTACATAGAGGAGGAAGAGACTTTTTGGTGAGCAAGGCTAAATTTAAGACAATAGGCAAATATGAGCTGGAAAGAGAAACCTCAGAGGTTAGACTAGGAAAATGAATAAGAAAGGAGAAACTTGGGTCATGCACCCAAGTTTAGTTGTCTTCATTGAGAGAACTAGAGAGAATTTCAGTTTTGACTTGGTCAGAAAGTGTGGTGGGGGTTCAAAGAAAACCACCAAAAGAAGGGTGGTGAGCTCTTCAAAAGATCACAGGTAGCCTGAAATCCAGAAAACCAGGGAGAAGTCTTTCAAGTTGCAAACAGTCACCCACTTTAGACTTGAGTCAATTGTTAATAGGACTTTTCATAAAAGTTAGATATAAAACAGAAGGTACTAGAATAACATGCTTGTAGCATAAGTAAATAAATAAACTTAAAGGTCCCATAGTGATTGTAGGTGGTATTCTGTCTTTCCTGACATAAAATACCTGAGAAATGTTTGACCAAGAGAAGGCACAAGGAAGATAAGCTGTAATACTTTTTGCTGTGTACTGTTATATATTATGTAAGATATCAGAAAAGAAAGGTAGAAGTTCCACATAACAGTATGTTTTTCAGGTGGTATAAAAAGAAAGGGAAAATTTAAGTGCTTTTAATTGTAAAAAGGCAGCTGAGTATTGCTGAAGTGAATCAGGGGATAAAGAGCACACAGAAGAGATATTGCCAGAAAAAGTTATGGCAATATGATTTTTCCCAATATGAATGTTTCCGATTTATTTAAAACCTGAAGAGACAAAGAGCTGAGGAAAAGTCAGGCCCTGGGGAAGGGCACATGCAAGTGTGGATTCTGACTCAGCTTTGAGGGGCACAGAGTTTCAAACTCCTCTGTCAGATTCATTCAACAATTTGCTAGGGTGACTCTCAAGTGGAACAAAACAAATGAAATCTAGGAGGCAGAATCCATGGGTCTAAGTTTCATTACTAACAGCAGCAAGAAATGATAGCTTGTAAAATAGGAAGGTGACTGCAATTAGAGAGAAGCCACAGTGGATTCTGCTCTGGGGTCCACGAACAAAGCGGTTGAAGGGTAACACAAAATGAGATTTTTAAATATAATGTATAGGGAAGACAGGTGACCCAATAAAAGCTTGGGAAACTTCTAGGTTTTGCAACAGGCGATGATACAAATGATGCTACTCACTGAGAAAGGAGGCTATGCTTGAAGTGTATTTTCCTTCCAATATAATAAATACCTGCCTTTAGCTCTCAGTGAACTTCATATTCACAAGCTAACATGCCACATTATTTTACAGACTTACTGGCAGCTAAATTACTGGGTGCTGAGTTTCTTCTGGTAACTGTTACAAAGATCTAGATTGTGGCCAAGTACATGAACAGTACTCCCACCTTATCTGCAGTTTCACTTTCTGTGCTTTCAGTTATCCATGCTGAACTGTAGTTTGAAAATATTAAATGCAAAATTCTGGAAATAAATAATTTATGTTTTAAATTTTTTATTAGACTATTTTAATGATTGATTTATTATTGATTGTTCTTAATCTCCTCCTGTGCATAATTTGTACATGAAACTTTACCATAGATATATATGTTTTTCCACATAGGAAAACACACACACACACACACACACACACACACACACACACACATATAATAGTAGTGGCTTCTCATGGCTTTTGGGCTTTGCTTTTGAGAATTGCCTATCTGGCTGCACCTGGGATAATTTGTTGTGTCTTCCCTGTGAGTGTACACTTCAAGATTTCCTAGCGAGGTGCCAGTGGCTCATGCCTATAATCCTAGCTACTCAGGAGGCAGTGATCTGGAGGATCAAGGTTTGAAGACAGCCTGGGCAAAGAGTTCATGAGATCCTATTTCAAAAACACCTTTCAGGAAAAAGGGCTGGTAGAGTGGCTCGAGGTGTAGACCTTGAGTTCAAACTCCAGTACCACAAAAAAAAAAAGATTGCTCTTTAAGTGATTGTGTAAACTTCTCATTCTATGTAATAAATATCCATTTAATCAAACTAACCTGGAGTAGCACCTGTTTCTGATCAAACTCTGTTTGATAGTACTGGTATCAAAATAATTCAAATTCTGTGTCCTACAGGAAATATTTACCCATAGAAGATAGTCCAGGCTGCAGGTAGCAAAGAAACTCCCAATTCTATTCAGGTACCAGAGTGATCTACCTTTGGCTAAGAATGAACAGAATAAGAAAATTAATCATAGGAGTAGTTTTTGGAACTTAACAATTTCTCTTGAATTTAAGAATACTTGATTGTTTATTTATTTAGAAAAGCCCAGGTATTTAATTTTTAAATTATTTCATCCTAGGAATTGAAACAAGTTTTACAGTTAAATTTAGACATTTTGATATAACAATGTCCTGTGATGTGGAATACTTTCATTGTTGCCATTTATACTCACTACACAGCTTCTGGTGAGCTGTATTCTGCAATGTGAAAAAGAATTTTTATAGGCGGTTTGTTAGAACTAACTTAATACTGTGGTCTGACCTAATTCAAAGTCTCCTGAGTATTAAAGTTTAATTCCCCACCGAGGTCTCATGAAGGTATACAAAGACTAGGACATATGTGGTGAGGTAGAACTTTCCTAAAAAGATACTGCTTACTTCTCCCAATGAATTTGCTATACCTCAGTTGAGCATATAACTCTTAAGCCAGGGAAGCTAAGTTGGTGAAGGCAGTGATATCTCAAATGCTACTTTCTGAAAGAAGAGACTATTCTGAAGTGAATTCATAGCCTGTTTGTTTCCCATAGCTTTATGTTTCCACAAAGGGACTTCCAGTACAATAACTTGCTAGGTCTCTGTTGTGCATCTGCCCTCCCTCACTAGACTTCTCTCAGTCTGTCCCTTTGGGAAATAAGTATGGAGTACCTTTCTGGTGAGTATGGGTGCAGGGATGCTCCCAAATTCTTTCTGTTTTGGATCCCTGGTGACAATTTGTTATGTGATAAGTATGTTAAGAACAGTGCTGACTCTAGTGAGACCTGCAGTGATTTTGTAGTGCATGCAACTGGGTGAGATGTACCCCTGATATTTCTGGCATGATGTATTAGGAAGCCCACTGTGGCCATCCATCTAAGCCAGTCCTTCAATTCAGTTTTGTCAGTAACATGAGTAATACATTTTTCTCCATGATTACTTTTGAACTTAGCAAGGAAAGTATTACCACAAGATGAGGTCATTCTCTTCTTAGGGAAAACACATTGCAAGCATCAAGCTTTTCTATAGTTTAATAGAACTATCTGTTCAGTTTTCTGGGTGTTGACTAGATGCATTGTTCCTCAAACTCTTATTGACAATAAGTCATAGTAAGAATTACGTTTTACACTGTAACCTAGTACACATCCAGAAAACAATTTTCATAAACTCATTTTTTATTAAGTGTACTGTCTCTGATATTTTCTATTCTATTTCATGTTTTTAGAAATGATGGTCATGCTCCCTAAAGAAATTTTCTGACCTAGTAATAAATCACAAGTCACAGTTAAAAGATGTTAGACTAAAGCAAAATATGTTCACATACTAGGGAAGAATGAACTTTGAGAACCTCTAGGTAGAGATGTTACATAAGACAAAAATGTCATTTTGATTTTCTCTGAACATTTGAAGTGATTTGCTCTGCTTTCCCCAAAGAGCAAACATTATGTGAAATTGAGGTGTGAGGCTCATTAAGGAGCTGACAATGATGTTCAACTTAGTATTTTATTTACCTGTTTGGCTCATGGGTTATTCAAAGCACTATCATTTACTCAGTTATATGGCAAACATTGATGAAGAGTCTCACACCAACATCTCTTCAATGGGATTGTGTGTTTCTTAAGAGCAGGGACCATGTATTCCATCTCTTTTGAGTCCATCATCCACGTTTAATATGTGACAGACATAGTCCTTATCTTCAAAGACAACATAGTCTAATTGAAGAGAAACACTAAACTGAAGTTATTAAAACCACTGTCATGTAACCAAGAGCCATATATTTTAATGGACTCACAGTTGAAATTCTGAGAGCAACGAATGTCCCAATAGTGCAAAACCAAATGCAATTAGTCAGTGACGATTTCTGGCATAGGACAATTCTGAATTATCTTTAAAGAGCTTGACAGACAATTGGGGCTGAGGAGTTCTGTGGAGGCTTTACTGGCTGGGTCTCTGCACATCACCTGTTTAAGAAAAGCAATTTCAATGCAAAAAACTCAGGCAATCTTTCGCCAAGATGTGTGCTTTGAATCAATTATAATTCAGTGCCAAAGACAACCAAAGCCAAAGCTTATCTGAAATAGTGCTACAACATCACTAATCTTTATAGATCAGGGAGAAAATAAAAAGCAGTTTGTAATTTGCAGGGTTGATCTAGAGAACAGTGACATGAGTGGCCTTTAACACATTACTTATGTGCTTGGTTAGTATGAACTAGAAGAAAGGAACCAAAAGCCCAAAGCCATTATGCCCCCAACTGTCCTCATCCTAAGAATCACAGGGGATGAGAAGTAATAGTTCAAATTTTAAGTTCTCTTCTCAGAAATTATGACCTACTTATCTAGAGTTAGGCCTAATTTTAAAAATATCTGGGCAAAGAGTAAGTAAAACAAATAAGCACAATTTAACAATTATTTATAATAAAAACAATTATTCTTTATAACTATTCAGTGTACTAGACATTGTGATTATGCTAAGTAAATTTTTTTGGTAGTGTAAGGGTTTGAACTCAGAGCTTCATGCTTGCTAGGAAGGAACTCTACTGCTTGAACAATGCCTCCAGCCCTTTTTTGCTCTGGTTATTTTGTTGATAGGGTCTTGCTTTTTGCCCAGGTGGATCTGGACAATTGTCCTCCTATTTTAAGCTTCCCACCTTAGCTAGGATGGTAGGTACATGCCAACACACCCAGCGTTTTTTTAGTTGAGATGTGGTCTCACAAACCTTTTTGTCTAGGCTGGCCTTGAACTGCCTACCTTTCCATCTCAGCCTCCCAAGTAACTAAAATTACAGGTATAAGCCACTGGTGCCTAGTTTTTGTTAAATAATTTAATGCTGATGAAATTGTGTGAAATAACAATTATCTCCATTTCATAGATAAAGTTCAGAGCTTATTCTATAGCCAACTCATAGCTGCTCAGTGGAAGAACCCATATCTGTCCCACTTCAACCTTGTGCTCCTGATCCCCAAGCCCACCACCCACTGAGAGGTGCAATTCTCCATTGCTCAGCCTCACCTCCAGGATCTTGAGTGCTGACAATCACAAGCCTGCTATAGAATTCCACCTGCAGTTCCCCAGTTCTCTGGACTTGTTGGTAGATGAAGTTATTGAATCATAGTAAATGGCAGCATTCTCATTTTACTGTAAAATAAGAATATTAATAACATTGACATCTAGAGTTGTGAGGAGTAATTGTTTAAAACATACTAGAAATAGACAGGTGCTCCTGGTACAAGTATGGTGCTTTTGGTCAGCTCTTAATGAATGTGAATTCAGTGTATGTGGAAATTCTATTCCAGTATTTTTGAGTTTTGTTTTATGTTTTCTAATAAAATATGAAACACTTTACAAAGTTTTGCTTTTCCTTAAGTGCACCTCCCCCATATTTCTTTGATAAGAATTTGCCATTTGCTGTTGAGAATACAAGATATTCATCAAAAAAGAGAAAAGTTGTCTCAGTACAGCTTTACAAAGCATTAAGAAAGTATACTAAATTACTCTTCCTTTAACCATATGCCAGAAGATTTTCTCTGACCCTCCCAACAAAACGTAATGTATCTTAAGTCCTAACAGATTCACAGGCTTAAGTCCTATGACTAATATTGGGCAGACTCACCCAGGATTTATTAGGGATCAATGTGACCAACGGGTTTGGCAGCTGGTAGTTTTCCTCCTTTCTTCTACTGCTGTAAAAATAACATTGTTGCCATTATTTCATCATTTCAGTGTCTCCAAAAATGTTCATCAGTCTGATCACTAGATGTTTTTACTTAAAAAAAAAAAAAAGACTTTCTACTTTTCAAAAGGTTAGCTGACATCTGAGTGCTGGCAAGTTACCAAAACACAAATCTTTGTCTCCTTCCTCACCTCCCACTGCCCAGCTGATTGAATAAGTAATGCTCAAAATATTTTGGGAGCCTGGTGTTGCCTGCAGGAACATCAAGTTTCTTCTACTGATTAATTTTTACTGTTACAAATTAGCAATGCAGAACTTGTCCCAAGTGCTAAAACTGCCTGTTATGGTTTTACTTTTGTTTTAAAGACACCATGTCTGAAGCTTAATGACAGTGCTAATCTTGATTTATTCCTCCAAATGCCAAACCTGGAAGGAAAGGTCAAAATGGTCAGTGGGTTCCCCCTTTTGGTGAGCTTTCAAACAAAACAAGAGGAAACATGACCAGAAGAGGTACATGTAGGATGTGATGGCCTTAATCTTGCCCTCATTTACGCAGACAGTACACTTACAGCTCATCTGTCACCCAGGATCATGGTGAACCTTCCTGGGTGGCAGTTGCCTTAGTCCCTGAAATATTTTGTTCATTCCTTCCCAGTGGGGGCCAAGTGTCTCTTTAAAAACCTCTAATGCTCATGCTCCTAAAACCTCTAGATTACCTCCTCTGAAAACCACGCCAACTAGGAGGGGCCTCTCCCGTCTCATTTCCCTCCTTTCACAAAAGTTCTCTCTCTCGTTAATCTTTTACATTCAAAACATTTTTGGCATAGGAGATCTGCATTTAATTAGTACAGGTACTTGGAAGACTAAGTGTCCTGGCCTTACAAGGAGAAGAAGGAAGGAAGAAATGTTTCAGGCCCAAAGATCTGACACTCTAAAACCTAACAGCTTATCCCCATCATCTCTCAGCTATTGAGGTTAGAGGATGGAAGCAATACTAAGTTTATAAACTATTTGGAGGCAATCCCTATTAGGATTAGCGCTCTACCTTATGAGAACAGGAGAGTTATCAGACTCTGACACCATGAACTGAAGCTGATCCAGCTTTCAATGTTTGAGCAGTGAAAGAGGTACCTTTAAATCCTAGCAGTCCTCGTAATCTGGTTTGCTCTTGTTATCTGGTCTCCATCAACCCACTGACCTAGATGCTCACCAGGAGTTTAATGTTGGGTGTGCTCTTGTGTGACTTCATACTTCCCTATATAACCAACGTATTTACTACCTCACAGATATTACCAGGGAAAGAAATGAATCTTATGCATTCTCCAGGGAGTGGAAAGGGAGCTATTGATACCAACTGCTTTCAGTGAAGCCCCACTATTTTTACAGACATCCAAACTAGCAAAGACATATGTAGGCAGTTTCCCTCTGGAAGACAAATTGCACATTTCAAATTTGCAAAATTCAAGAATATCTTAATGATTGAATAACATATAAAATGGTCTTGCCCACTTTTTACTTCATTGTTTATATCATCAACACTTCTGTATTTTATCAGGAAGAAGACAAAAATCCATAGATATTACTTTGTTTTCCAAGGGATAAAAAAAGAATGTTCCACAGACAATATTTCCAAGATTAAAGACAATTGTAGATGTGTATTAAAGTTTCCTTTAAGCATAATATTTAGCAATCCACTTAGGCTGCATTATTTCCTACCTTTTAAGACTGATAGCTATTAGCAAGGACTATCTGTGATTTAACTGTCCTCCCAAAGATATTAATCTAGAGACACTCATGCCATTAGAAACAGATACTCAGATAATTTCTATCTGTCCTCCTTAAACTTACTTTCTTTGGGATCCTCATTTGCAAATATCATATTACATCTAATATTACTCTTTTTATTTTCTTAGGGAGAGAAGATTCCATTTTCTTTTTGTATCTTATATATAGCTTTGATGAATGAAATAAATTTTAATGTAGATCAAAGTCTTTTGTAAATGGATTTGTTTACATAAATGTTGGATATTATTACTCACATCATTTATTTTTTTGTGAGATACATGCTCTTTTTTTTATTATTGTACATTGTGACATTTACCAAAGTTTTTACAATGTATCATAGTTGAATTCACCCCAACATTCTCCTCTGTCTTCCCCGCTCCATTCCTGGAATAGTTTCAACCGGTCTCAATTTTACATTTTCTCACATGAGTACATAATATTTACACCATATTCATCCTCCTACACCCTTTCATTATATCCTTACCTTCCCACTGGTGCCAATCCCCAGACAGGACCTGTTTCACCTTCCTGTTCCCTGTTTCTGAAAAAAAAAAAAGACATTTTTGTTTGTATAAGATAGCTAATATTTTCTGTGGCTAATTTGTAGCAAGCAGTATACAAGATTCTTCTCTTGAGCCTTCTTATTCACAGTTCATTGTATATACAGCATTTTAACTCTATTATCTGTTTCTTTTCTCTCATTCTCTTTTAGAACTCTGCATATCTTTTCAAGCATTCTATGAGAAAATCACTATAAAGATATAGAAAACATCAACATTTTAGATTAAATTTATGAAAGTAGCTTGAATGTGGTTTTTATGGTTTCACATGGCCCTATCCCCAACCCTGACCAAATTTCATGTATCTTCTATGTCTTCTTGACAGCCAAAGTGTTCTTTACTCATATTTCAACATCCTTTGCCTCTTGACAGGATTTCCGGATGCTCTGGATAAAATGGGAAGACTTGCTCCTGCCTAGAAAAAATCAGAATTGATGATGCTCTGCGTGTGGTATGTGTGTGCATGTGTGCATGTGCATATGCTCATTAATGTGCCTGCATACCTGGGTACACATGACCACCGTGTTAGGGAATGAAAACCCAGAACAGTGAAGGTAGCTTGTGGAATGAAAGGTCATACCAAGAATGGGTCTTGAGCACTAGTATCAGGGAATCTTAAGACAGAGGGAAACAGGAGGATAAGTAGAACTTACTAATGGGTCTCTTTGACTCCAGTCTTTGTCCTCCTTCAGTTCTCCTCCACACTGAAGCTGCCAGGAAACAGAAATCTGATCATGATAATCCCTTGCTTAAAAGTCTTTAATAGCTCTTTGCTAACCCGCAGGATAAAGTCCAGACTCCTTAGCATGATATATAAAGCCCTTCATTATCTGGTTTTGGTCTTCATGGCTGTCTTTATCTCTGTCCACTCCTCTTAAAGCTAGAGACACACAGCTTTTCTATGTTCCTGGAACATGGAATGAGATCAGGGTATTTCTTTTTATTAACTACCACTTATGCTGAGAAGAATTCTGTGGCCTGCAGGAAACTTTGAGATCTCTGAACATCTAAGTCCTTTTTTCTTTAACCTCACACTTAAGTATGAACTAAGTACCTTGATTATTGGAGAATATCACATGGCAGAATTATATTGCTGTAGAATGCTGTGCGAAAACACATCCATCCAATTTTACTCTCCAAGACTTTTTGGTTCCATAAGTATTCCCTAAAAGTTGCAAATGCACTTGGATTTAATAGGGAGTCATTTATTTTTAGTTTGCTGTGTTCTGTTCTATTTCCATTGTAGTATGTCACCTAAACATTGTACCTCTCCAAACCTTATTCTGTGTTTTAATATATGCTTAGAAACTTACCTTTAGCAATTCATCTGGATTGTCATGAAAATTGGAAAATTAGTAAAATCTTGCACTATTTTTGGCATACTTTCCCTAATGTAACTATCTAAAAGTCTTAGCTCTGTGTTTATGACAGAGAGGTCTGTCAGATCCCTGAGCCACTAAGCAATTGCACAACCTGTCTCAAGTTTGAGTTTTGTTCTAACTGGATTCTGGTTGTGTGTTACTGAGCAAGTCCTCAGACTTCTCAAGGGAGAAACAGTTACTCCATTTTATGCAGCACTTCTAAGGCCATTATCATCTTTCTTACCAATTTCTTTCTGGCAAGGTTACCATTGAACACTTCTCATTCAATGATCATTTTTCAGTCTTCATCCTGTAGCTTACCTCTTACGAAGACTGATCTCTCTCTCCTCGAAGTTCTGCCCACTGCCTTAGCTTCTTATTCTCATTATACACTTGCAGTGCTTTCTCTCTGTGGTATTCTTTCTCCCTTCAACCATTTAAATGTAGGTGTTCACCAGGGTTGAGTTCTGAGCCCACGTTCATCTCATTTTCACAGTTTTGCAAGCCACCTACTCTTGTGGTTTCATCTTTCATCCATACTTTCATAACTCCCAAATCCTCATCTCAGGCTTGGTCCTGGATTTCGATGTTTATCCAAATCTCTGCTGTTTTACTACACCTGGAACTCCTATTGACAACTCTACCTTAACAAGTTTGGGATAAACTTCTTCATTTTCCCCTTCAAACAGACTCTTTTCACAGTAATTAGTCTAAATTGATACTACCAGTCACCCAAAGTAGAAAACTAGAAGTTATTTTTGATTCCTCCTTTTACTGAATGTCCCACATTTAATCAATATTGCCTCACATATTCAAAGCCATCTTTTTTACTCATCTCTGTTTACATTGCCCAGGTGTTGATGAGCACCCTCCTGGATTTCTATGTATCCTGATAAAATGATTAAATAAAAGAATGGGTGGATGAGCTGTTACTTCTTATCATGCTACACAATTTTGTACTTCACTTTCCTCACTTGTAAATAAGGAAGTCAAGATTGTTTTATTTATTATGTTGCCATTTTTCATCACTTACAAAGCTTATCAGCCAATCTGCCTTTAGATAATAAATATAGAATATTAGCCTTGAGGGCATAATACTATAATAAAAGCTATATTTAAAGAAGCAGTATTTAAGAAGATTTTATTTAATGATTTTATTCATTTATTTACTGAGACAGAGTCTCCTATGTACCCCAGGCTGGCGTAAAACTCATTATTTAACCCTCTTGTCTCCGACTCCTAATTGCTGGGATTATAGGCATGAACCTCCATACCTATGAGAAGTTTTTGTAAGTGACACACTTTAATCCACTCCAAATTTCATAATTATATCAAATTAGAAACCACAAAATTGTATATGGCATTCTATCAGTTTGGCTATTAATATCTTACCTTCATTAAAATTCATTTTAATATTATTCCATTGTCATTCAATATAGGTAAATTTTTGCTAAATGTAGTAACAAAAAGGGAGCAATTGTGAAAACATTGAATTATGTAGTGAATGCTGAACTCAATGTCACATTTCCACCTAAGGGATTTCTTTTAACATAGAAAGCTAGGAAAATTGTTTTGCCTAGTGATCTGTTCCTTCTTACAAATAAAAGGAAGAAAACCTTAGAGAGACATTTCAACAGAAAAACTGAAATTATTTTGACTTTCATGGTTGACAGTCTTGTGCCCATTTTTCCAATTCCATTTCTAGTTTATTATTTATTATTTTTAATTGTAAAATACTTTAAGTAAGCAGTTGGTGGAGAAACAATGCATAGTGCTTGGTTAAATGAAAATTTTTATGCTTAGGGTAATATTCCAGTGTTTATTAAAGTTTATGTAATGTGTGTTACCTGAGTAAGGAAGAGATACTGACACAAATGTTAATGGTTTGTAAGAATGAAGATGAAGAAACTGCTTTTTTGTCCTCCCAAAACTTCCATTGTCTATTAAAAATTGTATTTTTAAATTACAGAAATAATATTTATCTTATAAATACTAAATAATGAAAATAGAATATCAAAATGTTTTTTAACCTCACAAATTCTCCTACCTGACAATTCTTTTTTTTTTTTTCATTTTTCTTTTATTATTCATATGTGCATACAAGGCTTGGTTCATTTCTCCCCCCTGCCCCCACCCCCTCCCTTACCACCCACTCCGCCCCCTCCTTCTCCCCGCCCCTGACAATTCTTAAAAATAATTTTGTGTATGTCTTTGAAGTTTTATACAAAAAACTGGGGCATACAAATTTGTAGATTTTGGTATTTTTATCTAAAAGGCATATATATGTTTCCTAATGAATAAAATAATATGGACTTGCTCAAATTATCTTCTTTCATGTTTTATACCACTTATTTTTTAATATTTTAAATATACTTGGGTTATACAAACTTAAAAGATTAAATAGTTTCCTACTTTACAATTCTTGACCAGTTCCTCATTGTTGAACTGTATTAAAAATAGATCGGATTAGAAGACTAAATTTTTAAATGATAGAACATACTGCCAACTCTTAAGAAGCAGAGAAAAAATAATAATAAATAAAAATACTCAGAAGCAGAGACATATAAGTCTAAACTGGGTCATCTACAAATAAAAGTGAAGGAATTAATACATACTATGTCAATGACATTATAACAAGTAACTTTTCTGTGTGAACTAATACCTACTGAAAAATATTCTTTTGCAAAGAGAAAGAATATAGAACTGTAGATAAATATCTTTCCAACAATACAAGGCCACCATAGGCATTTTTTCTCATTAAAATGAATGATACCTGTATTTAAAGTACCTTACCATGCTTTGTAACAATACTTAAGTAAAGATAAGGATCAAATAAATCTGATTCAAAGCAATCTTCAGTTTAAGAAATCTCCTAGTGGGCACTAATCTTCAAACCAGGTACATTTGATAAATCTGGAAGGTACATTTACCATTAGAGCTGGTACAGAATTCTTTCCTAAACTATAGTTATAGTTGGTGTGCAGTGGGTAGAATAAACATTTGGTTTTATGCACCATTACTCCTTCACAGTGATGTTTCCACATCCTTTACTGCCTCTGATAATCTTTCCAGAAGAATTTTCAAATGTGTGCTTTGGGTGAGACAGGAACTCTGAAAGTAATTTCCACAGATCGTAGCCTTTGGTAAACCTCTCTCTCTTTCTCTTTATCTGTCTCTCTCTGTCTCTCTCTTTCTCCAGAAGCAGCAACAGGAGAAATGAAGGAAAAATTTCATTAGTACTTTCAAACTCTGATAGTTTAGTTCCCTTGGGGAGAAAAGGACAAGAAGGAAGCAAGAATGTTCTACTGGAAAGATATCACAAATCGTTACCCTATCCTTGCTTTAATCATTCCTTATATTGCCAGATTAGAGGAAATCATCAGTTGTAAAAAGTCCTTATTCCCAGAATTCAAGTGTAAGTGCAGACCAAATTTCCTCATCCTTTGGATCTGTAATAGTAGTACTAACGTCATCTAGAAGTTAGTCATGTAACACCTAAGAGTTCAAGGGCATTCATAAAACTGCACTGTTTATTTCATGTTTCCTAAATAGGGTAGTCCCAGATATTTTCATACACAGTAAGATTAGAAAGAGAGTTTGTAATATGACAGAACTAATATGATTGAATTTTAGATCTAGGATGTAAAACCAAAATTGCATTCACATTTTGTTTAAAACTGTTTCTTAGATTAAATTTTGAGAAACTGGATCTTTAAGTTGTTTCACGTCAATGCTGAGTTTTCAGTAGGCCCAAATATGACACCTTTTTTCTGGCTTCTGAGTCCAGAGTCACAGCATTTGTTGGGGAAGACTGCAAACTTCAAACTCCATGAGAAGCTATTCACACTTGTGCATACTAAAGTACTTGCTATCTTCAGACAGACACATCCCACAGAGAAGGTAAAAAGGAAGGATGGACAGAATTAGGCCAATCCACCAGTCTAAGAAATTCCTTCATCTTTCAGAAGGACTAAAAGAGGGTGAAAAGATGCCTGGAGTGCTAGATTAATGATGTCTCACTACAGAGAAGTGCAAAATCACGGGGAAAAAAAAGCTACTCCTCAATCCTGTACCCTATGAAAATTACTTTCAAAAAAATTTCTTTTGGCAATACTAGGGTTAAAATTCAGGGCTTTACACTTACACTTAATAGGTAGATGTTCTTCAACTTGAGCCATTCCCCCTTGTTTCTCAAATAGAGTCTTTTGCTTTTCCTGGAGTGGGGGACCCTCAGACCTAAATCTTCCTACCTATACCTCCCTAGTAGCTGGGATTACAGGAGTGAGCCACTGTGCCTGTCTTCATAAAGTTAAAGAGAAAGATTAAAATATTGACTGACACATATTCTATTTTCAATCAATAATCAATTGACTAAACCAGGCACTGGTGGCTCAATACTGTAATCCTAGCTACTTGGGAAACTGAGATTGGGGGATCATGGTTCAAGCCCAACTTGGACAAATAGTGTGCCAGACCCCATCTCCAAAATAATGAGAACAAAATGGACTGGAGGTATGGCTCAAGCAGTAGATCACCTGCTTTGCAAGCACAAAGCCATGAGTTCAAACTCCAGTCTAAACAAAACAAAATCAATTAACTATCTCAAGGAAGTTCCCTGAACTTTTT
Source organism: Castor canadensis (assembly GCF_047511655.1). Taxonomy (NCBI): domain Eukaryota; kingdom Metazoa; phylum Chordata; class Mammalia; order Rodentia; family Castoridae; genus Castor; species Castor canadensis. The sequence continues at coordinate 139,959,574 of NC_133388.1, read as the reverse complement.
CTGTGGCCATATTTATAAACATAATAGGGGAACTTCATTCTTAATATTATTAGTAGTATGCTATATATTCACTTTATGTTGACACTTATGTCCAAGAAACAATAGTGACTTCAAAAGAATGATATATAGTAAAAGATTCCCTTTTTATTGTGGGAATTACAAACTTGTCAAAAAACAGAGGCCCAGCATTACTGCTCAGCAAAGCAACTCTATCACCCTGAATGTTTACTTCAATTCTTCATAGTTCACATCTAAAATATTATTCATATAATAAAGTTTCTAAATGTCTGAAATAGCATGAAAGGGAAAGGAGCTGAAAAGACTTTTTACCAACTGTTCAGAGTCTATTTGTTGTGATCTGATATAAAAATGATGCTGTGTGTAATAAAACTGACTTTAGGGGGATGGAACTTGTGGTGGTGGGGATTTCAGAGATCATAACTGCTAGTCTCAGAAGACCTCGAGGCTGCTTTCCTAAGAGACTAAGAGATGGGTTCCAGGATGGATCCCCAAGCAAAAGCTGTAAGGGCAGACATATTGAACCACAGTAACTAATGTGAAATGAGGCAGCTGCTCACATGGGCTACTCTAGAGAACAAGACCCTGGGTGAGAAAAGCAGGAATATCTTTATTAAATTTGGTTAAGTTTGTTCCTTTTGTAAGGCAGTCTGAAACAGTTTTTGTAAAAAGGGTAAAAATTGAGTGGCTTAACCATTTTTAACTTGCCCAAGGAGATCCTGCTTCAGTGGTAAAGTACACTACAGATATACTTAGTGTAAGCTTCAAACCAAGTCCATGAGGCCACTTGCTTTTTCCTCCCTACTAAGTATGGAGACTTATGCTCCTTTCATTCTTTCTGTTTATGCCAACAATCATCCAGAATATTTGTAGTACTTGTTAAAGGACAAGTAACATCTTTCTTTAACATTTCATTCATTCATTCATCCACTCATTCACTCCTTTACTTACTTAACTCTGGGAGTCAGACATAGTTGAGCTCAATTTGTGACTCTGCTGCTTAAATTTCTTATCTTCTCTGGGATCAGTGAGTATCCACCTCACAGGACTGAGAAATTTCACATATAACATGAAGCTTTACTTAGAATATATAGAACATTAATTTAGATATATTGTTGCATTCATAAATACTAACTGTTCTAATAAGTCTTGTAGATTTAAAGATTCTTAATAAGATGACTCTCCTCTAAGGACAGCAGGTAGGCAAGTATCTGATCATAATATTATGTAAAAGAGCTTAAGATAGTATATAGATTGTTAATCCTGAGATCATCAGTCTGTCTGGATCACCGTTTAATTCCCAGATTTAGAGTAGTGACTATCATAATGCAGAAAATACACAGAAAATATTTTATAAATCATGCATAAATGCCTGAATTATGGAATTAATGTATTACAGAGAGATGCACATACTAATATGGATACACTGATAAAGGATCAATTAATTTTCAGGAGACGTGGGGTTCATGTTTATTAAGTGGGGGTAGAAATGGCATGGCTAGTTGTTAGTTAAAGGTATGAGGTGGGGCAGGGGGCAGAGGTGGATGAGAAATATTTCTGAAGCTGGCATAGAAAATTTCCAGGTTGTTCAGTTAGGGTAGGATACCTAAGTTTGAAGATATAATCAAATCAATAGTTCAAGGATAAGACCCACAACTGACATTTTTAAGGGCTAGATGGAGGAGGGAAAATGAAGGAGAGGCAACAGAGGCTGATCTGAAACCCACAAAAAGAGCAACTGTGTATTCTAAGGCATTTGGACTTCATCCTGTAAGCAATGGGGAGCCATTGACAGTTTCTAAGGAAGGGAGACACAGCTTAGGCTCTGACAGTGCTTTTGTGTATAATGTTTCTGACTTCCACCATGTAGCTTTGCCCCCCACAAATTCTGTACCATAAATGAAAAGACTGTCATTTCTTCTGGCTGTATAAGCACAGCCCCAGGCATTTGTACATGAGGTGTTTTTCCATTTTATCTTGTAACATCTAATGCCATCAGCTTTGAAGAAAGCGTCCTTTCTTTCAAGTTGCATGGTATGTTTAATTCCGTGGTTACCTGATAAAGTACCTAATGTTGTAAAGTTTAGAGCTCAACCCTGTAGATAAATCAAAAAGAAGAGTGATCATAGTTTTAGATTAGAGTTCATCAAGGAAAGGTTTCTCTAAGAACCATGGTTTAGGGAGTGACTATAATGTAGTGAATCCTTTTTATATGCATTATTAAATGGAAAAAATATGTTTCTGAGAAGAAAATCCAATTTAAAAACTTCAGAGGTCTGTTATCTCCTTAGAGTAGTATTGGCTACAGTACACTTCTCACTGAGGAAGTATTTGCCTCATGAATCTTGGACTTAAGAGTGAAATGGCAATTGCTGAAATATAATTTAGGACTGTAGAAAAGAGTGAACTGATGAAAAAAGTTGAAAGTCATGACGTTTTACATAGAGACCTTAGAGAAAAGAATAGAAAATACAGTCAAATGTATAGGATTTTAGACTAATTGCTCATGTTGAGAAACAGGGCTACAAAATTATCCTGCAGAATTTTAGAAGTAGAACCTGATCTGGTGTTTAATACACCAAGCTCCTTTGCCCTAACACATCCTTCCTATATTCACATTTATAGGACAAGAGCATTTGAGCTGTTTATGACTGGAATGTCTACCTTTGGGTTCAAACCAATCACAATCTCTTTCTTAGGTCTTAAAATAAGATCAAACAGTGGAAAATTCCCTTACTAGTATTTAAGCTCAGTTTCCTCTGTCTGGATGCCTCATGTAATCCAGCCAGGCAGACACCTCACCCCACCATTCCTGTTGAATTTTTGCATGTCCTTTGATTGCAAGTAATTATCTCCAGCTGTCCTTTCACCCTGGCCTCCTTTAACTCCTCAGTGTCTGACCTCAGAGACTGTCACACTGGTGGAGACTCAGGGTTTTTAGGGTACCACTGCATACAGTGGCTAAGCTCAGATCACAAAAATATACTTTGGCATCTAGGTGATGCCATGTCTCGAAGTTCTTCCCCAAGATCTTCAAGAATTTGTACACTATTCAAGTATTTCAAGAGCAAGAAAGAATCTTCCAAGAAAGTCTTCCCAACTTTTCTTCCAATAGTCTTTCCTAGATTGTGATATTGTGATGCCCCCTAAATTTTTCTACCACTGTGTTAATCAGAAAAAAAGAACTAAAGAAATCTCTCTTGTCCTGGGTATTTTCCCCTTTCTCCTTTCAAAAATGATAATCTGCAATTCTTGAAATGTTATCTGAGATTGCCTCTCATCTTTGCATCTATGTTTGCACAGGAAGGCAGGAGAGATACGACATTTTTCGTAGAATAAGTAGGTAGGTCTGTATCTATCCACATTTATATAAGAGAAAAGAGGAAAAGCTATGTTTTCAAATTTTTATACATTATTTGCCTTAGTGAACACAAGCTTTATTTTGCAACTTAAAATTTAAGAAACCTGAGTGAATTCCTGATTTGTACAGGCATTTCTTATCATAATAAAATTTTTCATAAGAAAATAGATCTCTAATTTTGGTGCAAAATTTGATGAAAATTTTTGACTACAAATCTCTCATAAGTAAAAGGCAGAGTTTTGGTCAAATAAATAAGGGCACACATTATAAGTTGTAATACTATTCTGTCAACAAACATGAACATGTAGAAGTATGTTTAATGAGTTGAACATACTATGTTTGTTTTAACAAAAAGTTCCATTATAATGAAGTGTGCACTAGGATTTCAATTTAATATGTCTGTGTTATGGGTACCAATTTACTGATTAAAGGCACCAATTCTTTGCCAGCCACCCTGGGCAAGAAGGGCCTTGACCATTGAGGCTAATGAACTTGGAAAACCAGGCCTCTGGTTTCTCCTTGGTAAATGCAGATAAGAAAAGGGCTTAGTCTGTACACTATTTATGAAGCCAAGTGGCTTAATCTATGTGAAGTATGTAAAAAAAAACCTCGAGTCATAAAAACAGTCAGTAAAGACTAGCAATTATTTTATCAGTATTTATACTTAGGTATAATTTATATCTAAGAAATATAAAGATAAAAGTAGTAATTTTCTTTTATGTGTGTTGTTCTATGTTTACTTTTTTCTACCATAAGCTTGCATTTATTTTGAAATCACAGATATACATAAATATAGGATCAATCCAAATATACATTATTTGTAGAGAAGAAAGCCTGAGTATTAATCATGATTCATCTCTTTAAGGTCAGTTTTTCACCAATATATTTTATCTTTGTCAGCCTCTGTCTCTTCATCCACAAGATAATACTCCTTATAAACTACTTCACAGAATCGGTGTGAAGGCAGGTAAGTATAGTTCACTTTTTTTAGTTATAAGAAACTTAAGCATTTTCTATGTTCTGTGCACTGAGATATGTTCTTTAAATATATTTTCACCATTCAATCCTCACTAAAGGATTAAATACCACATAAATACTTCAATAAAAGCAATTTGACAAGAATACTCTGAAACAAGAGACACACCTGGACATAAATTGCTATTTTCATTCAGGCATTTTTCTATGTTTGGCCTTTCTTAGACAGAAATATCTTCCTACTGTAGATAAAAGACAATCTGTTCACTCAGTTTCTAGCATCTTTGCTGATCATCATTGTGGTGGTAATTCCCCTTCTGTCCTCAGTGGCAGATATGTTTTCATCGGATAAGTCAGTTCCTTTCCCTCCTAGGGAAGGTGAATGTATATATGTTGGGTGCCTTTGTTTCTTGGAAGATAGTTTCTCTGGATATGAATTTGCTTTCCTTGCACACAAATCTTCTGCCAATATGACAGACCTACAGCCAACATCATATGTAATGGTGAAAAACTGAAACCATTTCCCCTAAAATCAGGGACGAGACAAGGGTGCCCACTCTCCCCACTCCTATTCAACATAGTCCTGGAATTCCTAGCTAGAGCAATTTGGCAAGAAGAAGAAATAAAAGGAATACAAATGGGTAAAGAAACTGTCAAAATATCCTTATTTGCAGACGATATGATCCTATACCTTAAAGACCCAAGAAACTCTACCCAAAAACTCTTAGGCACCATAAACAGGTATAGCAAGGTGGCAGGATACAAAATTAACTTACAGAAATCATTAGCTTTTCTATACACCAACAACAAACAAACTGAGAAGGAATATATGGAAACAATTCCATTCACTATAGCCTCAAAAAAAAAAAAAAATCAAATACCTAGGAGTAAATGTAACAAAAGGTTGCAAATGACCTCTACAAGGAGAACTACAAAACTCTGAAGAAAGAGATCACAGAGATTGAAAAATCTACCCTAAAATTCATTTGGAAACACAAGAGACCATGAATAGTCAAGGCAATTCTCAGCAAAAAGAGCAATGCTGGAGGTATCACAATATCTGACTTCAAACTATATTACAAAGCAATAGCAATAAAAACAGCATGGTACTGGCACAAAAAACAGACATGAAGACTAGTGGAACAGAATAGAGGAACCGGATATGAATCCACACAACTATGCCCACCTTATTTTTGACAAAGGTGCTAAAAATATACCATAAAGAAAAGACAGCCTCTTCAACAAATGTTGGGAAAAGTGGCTATCCGTCTGCAACTAGATTCATGTTTATCACCCTGTACTAGTATCAACTCAAAATGGATCAAGGACCTTAATATCAGACACAAAACTCTGAAGTTGGTACAGGAAAGAGCAGGAAACACTCTGGAACTAATAGGTATAGGCAAGGACTTCCTCAATAGAACCCCAGCAGCTCAGCAACTAAGAGAGAGGATGGACAAATGGGACTTCATAAAACTAAAAAGCTTCTGCACAACAAAATAAATGGTCTCTAAACTGAAGAGAACACCACAGAGTGGGAGAAAATATTTGCCAGCTATACATCAGACAAAGGACTGATAACTATAATATATAGGGAACTCAAAAAACTAAACTCTCCCAAAACCAATGAACCAATAAAGAAGTGGGCAACTGAACTAAACAGAACTGTCTCAAAAGAAGAAATTCAAATGGCCAAAAAATGCATGAAAAAATGCTCACCATCTCTAGCTACAAAGGAAATGCAAATCAAAACCACACTAAGATTCTACCTCACCCCTGTTAGATAGCCATCATTAAAAACATCAACAACAACAGGTGTCGGTGGGGATGTGGGGAAAAAGGAACCCTAATCCATTGCTGGTGGGAATGCAAGCTGGTGCAACCACTCTGGAAAAAAAAATTGGAGGCTTCTTAAAAATCTAAACATAGACCTGCCATATGATCCAGCAATCCATTCTTGGGGATATACCCAAAGTAATACGACACAAGTTACTCTAGAGGCACCTGCACACCCATGTTTATTGCAGCACTATTCACAATAGCCAAGTTATGGAAACACCCAAGATGCCCAACTACTGATGAATGGATTAAGAAAATGTGGTATTTGTACACAATGGAATTTACTCAGCCATGAAGAAGAATGAAATGTTATCATTTGCAAGTAAATGGATGGAACTGAAGAACATCATTCTGAGGGAGGTTAGCTAGACTCAGAAGACCAAAAATCGTATGTTCTCCCTCATATGCGGACTTTACATCTAGGGCAAATGCAGCAATGTGGTTGGACTTGGGTCACATGCTAAGGGGAGAGCACATATGGGAGGAATGGGGATAGGGAGGAAACCCAAAACATGAAAGTGTTTGATGTCCCCACTCCAGAGGAACTAATACAGAAACCTTAAAGCGACAGAGGTCAATATGGGAGGTGACAGGAAAGTAGTGAAGAGGTCAGAGATGAATCAATTCAGGTTGTAACACATTTGTACATGGAAGCAATGCTAGGAATTTCTCTGTATAGCTATCCTTAACTCAACTAGCAAAAATGCTTTGTCTTTCTTATTATGCTTATGTCTTCTCTTCAACAAAATTAGAGATAAGGGCAGAACAGGTTCTGCCTGGAACGAGGGTGTTGGGGGTAAGAAGGAGGGGGTGGGGGCAGCAGGGAGAAATGGCCCAAACAATGTATGCACATGTGTATAAACAGATGAAAAAAATAAAAGCTATAAAAAAAATCTTCTGCCAAGACTATCAGGCATAGATATACTGAGGCTGTAGCCAACACCCTGTTTTTCCACAGGGATTGCTTCTTATTAAAGAACTCACTTTGCAGAGGATGAAGTGGGGCAGTGGGCAGTCATGGAATTCACTTGTATTACCGTGTATCCCATCATTTTGAACACTTGACTTAATAGAATGACCTTTTGAAGAGCAGTCACAGGTTGCGCATGGTGACTTACGCCTCTTATCCCAGCTACTCTAGAGGAGGAGACTGAGAAGATAGAGGTTCAAGAACAGCTTGAGCAAAAACATCAGAAAGACTTCCATCTCAACTAATAAGCTAATTGTGGTGTCATCCCAGCTACGTGGGAGGCATGAATAGGAGGATCATAGTCCAGGCTAAAACATGAGACCTTATCTCAAAAATTGCCAAAGCAAAAAAATCTTAGGATGTATCTTGGACTGCCTCGCAAGCACATGGCCCTCATTTCAAAGCCAAGTACCACCAAAAATAAATGAATAAATGACTCAGTTACTGTGCAAGTGAAGTGGTAACACCTTGTAGGGCTATAGCAATGTTCTCCAAGAAGCTTCTGTCTGTAAATCAGGGTTCAGTGTATGCTAGTTTCTCCCATAGACAAGATTCAGTAGCCAGGCATCAAGGAGTGGGAATGAGAATGTCACCATCCACTATCATCATAAGTGGTTCACTAGCAAAATTTTCAATACCTGTCTTCATGACTTATGCTTTGCTGGTATCCTAGTTTGTTCAGGCTTCTGTAATAGGATGCCATACACTGACTGGTTTATAAACAATGCACACTTATTTCTTATGGTTCTAGAGGCTGGAATGTCCAAGATCAATGTGCGGGCATACTTGATGTCTGGTGAGGACTCTTCTGTTTCATAGATGACTATCTTCACTGTCTTTCCTCACATGACAGAAGAGATGAGGAAGTTCTCTGCCATCTCTCTCTCTCATGTGTGTGTGACATTGGGTTTAAATCCCAGGCCTCTCACATTCTCACATGCAAGGCAAATGCTCTGTCACCCTAGCCACTGCAGTCTCTTTTATAATATCATTAATCTGAATCCTGAGGGCTCTGTCCTCAAGACCTGATGACTTCCCCAAGGCCTCACCTCCAAATTCCCTCAGATTGACAAATTGACTTTAACGTATGAATATGGGGGACACATTCAGTCCATAGCAGCTGTGCTAGAGCCCTCCTGTGGCATATTTCACTGAAAGATACAGGAATGACTTCGAAGCTTCTCTTGCCTCTGAATCAATAGGCAGAGAATGAAGTTACTCTACTGGCTGGAATGATTGATCCTGATTACCAAGGAGAACTGGACTGCTACCACACAATGGATATAAAGAATGTCAAGTGTAGAATACTGGAGATTCCTTGGAGCATGACTTAATATCACCATGCTATGTGATTAAAGTCGATGGGAATTTTTTAACAGTGAATTCATGTAGCACCACTAATTGACTAGCCCCATCAGAAATGAAGATTTGGGTAAACCTACTGGGCACAGATCCATGACCAGCTGAGGTACTTCCCTAGGCAAAGGAAGTATGTAGTAGAAGAAGGCAGTTATAAATAAAAGTATAATCACGTAACTAATTGCAGAATTAGTGACTGTAATTAGTATGCATATTTCTTCCTTATTTTGTTATGAATATGTGCATGTATGTGTATACATGAATATATTAAAGATATTTGCTTTCTTCTCACATATCTCAATATTATATAACAAAATATTTTACTAATAGCTATCTTTTCATCACAGTTTTAAAGTTACAGGATTTGAAGGAAAAAGTAAACAGCACTCAAGGACTTTATATCCTCTTCTGTAAAAAGCATTAGTATGGTTATATACAGGATAGTTGCTTTATGGTAGGCAGAACAACGACCTTTTTATGTTTTATTTGGAGACTAACTATGGCTCAAAGAGATGAAGTGGGTGCCAAGTTGATATGGGGTATAGTGTGATAGTTAATTCTATATGTCCACTTAGTTATGCTATAATGTCAGGTATTTATTCAAATACTAATATAAGTGCTGCTATGAAGATATTTCAAAATGTGATTGATAATCTGTTGACCTTAAGTAAAGGTTATCTTCAATAACCTAGTAGGGCTCATATAATCAGTTGGAGACCTTCCAAGCAAAATTTGAGGTTTCCTATAGGAGAAATCTGGCCTTAAGACTGCAGCATCAATTCCTGCCTAAGTTGCAGCCCATATGCCCTGTGTTTTTTGGAATCACTAGTCAGCCAATTGCAAAACCCAATTTATGTATACATATATACTTGGTGATCTCAATATATGTCTCTATCTCTATATGTCTATGATAACTATATATATGAATATATGTATATGTATAATTATTTGAGCTCCTATTATGTCTTTGGCTGATCTAGTGGAATACCTGGTTCCTTGTATTCAATATACATAATGGAGCATCCTGAGACTTGACCCTTTGTTTTTTAATTTCTTCATGTCTTTGGTGCTAGAATTTATACTACAGGCAGAAGCTTCCTTTATTCTTAGAGGGGTCACTTTCTTAAAATAAAAGACTTCATACTATGTAGGACAATTACCAACTTATAGTTCTTAGACAGAGCTCTTAAAATTTCCTAGAAAACTTTCCTGAATACAGTTGTTTTATATTAAGGTTTATGAAATGTTCTATTGTAATGATGCAAAAGGTTATTATCTTTATGGTCAAGAGAATCTTTGCAAAATACCATGATAATAAAAACTAAATTTTAGTTTCTTCTCTGGAACCAGCATCTAAGAAGTAGATTCCAATAGAAAGGGGAAAAGCAGAACTCTACTATGATGAGAAACAGTAAAGAACTTGTTATTTTAAAAGATCATAGCCAATGTACTCAAGAAACAGTGACACATATACTGGCTATATATTCCACAGTTGGCAAATCCAACTCAGGAAGGGCAAAGAAAATACTATAGATCAGAATTGTGAGATGCATCTATTCTTCTGAGATACAGAGTGCAATGAGGCTACTGAAAGATTAAGTCTGGTGTTCTTTCTAAGATGCTTTAGACACCTTAGATAGTATCCAGGCAGCAGATATCTTGTTCTGTGAAGCATCTTGTTAAATATACTTTCCCTGTCTAATCCTAGTTAGTAAGTGTTCCACTCACTATGTAGTGCATGGAAAATGAAATTTGTGGAAAAGACATATTTACCATTGGAAACAATCAACTTTCCTGACTAGCACTTCACTAAGAAGTCCTTGGAGTCCATATTATATTCCACATATTGCTCCCATTATTGAAAAAATCTAGCTAGTAGTCCTAACATATTTATATATGTGAGTCTGTGTGATAACTTCCTATCAGTTACTAGGGGCAGATGGAAGTCATTAGTCTAGGTTACTGGGTTTCTTATATCTTGTGGATTCAGTAGATTTTCTCTGGTCTTTATTAGGAATGGATTTCTTTAATTTACATTGCCTGAGAAATTGTATTAAAAAGATTTTATTTATGTATTTGGAAAAGTTCTTCTAAAACATGAAGATTAACTGTAAGGTTAATGAGGAAACTTCCAGTGGCTCAAAAAGGCCATATGGGTATCACAGAGAAAAGTCTTAAAGGAAGTCAAGGTTTATTCCTAAAGCCTACATCTGATTTATTGTGTCTTCTTGGACAAGTCACTTAACTTACCGTCATCTCTTTCTCCAGCTGTAATAATACTCCTACCTCATATCTCAGAGAAGCATTGCAAAACTTCTTACTAAACATAGGTTAGAATTTTATTACTGCTGAGGAATAGCTCTTTAGGTACCTTAGAAGATATAGGTTTGAAAAAAATCAAAAATTAATATGATTGTGATGATGACATTGTATAGCACATCTCCCTTCTTAGAATACAGAAAACTTTAAGTAAAATTAGATCATTCTGATATTTTAGAAAATGCTTTTGGCTAACCCAACTTAAAATTTTTCCCTAAGGAAAAAGGAAAAACAGAAAAAACAAGAAGCAAGCTCCTGTGTCAGTTTTTGCCAATCTCTATTCACAGAAGCATTTTTATAGAAACACTAGAGGTTTTATTAACATATATTTAGGATGTGTGATACTAACAACTAAAAAAAATAATAGTAGTGCTATTTATGCTATTCCTCCAGTCTCCTAGAATTAAAGCACAACATTTAATTCCTGCAGTAGGTGTTACCTTTGGCATTCAACATAAAAATGTGTTGAAATTCTGAAGTGTTATGTAAGTGTTGATTACGAGTAGCAGTGTACTATGAAAGAGAATTTAAAAGGTAGGATTGGAGGTATTTTTCACTTTCTTCTCTTTTTTTGCTAGCTTTCAGAATTTCATGAAAACATATTTTTACTTTACTCTCATAATTATTTCCTTTCTTTTACAAGTAAAAACTAGATGGCTGGCTTAGTATTATTAATGGGTCTTATGTGTATGTATGTATTCAATGATTATAAAAATAAAAACCTAAAAATTACATGCAATAAGGGACATCATGATTGAACCTTCAAGCTGTTAGACACTTAAGACCATGCATGCCTTTCTCTTACCTGTTGAGCCATTGGAATTTTATTTCAGAAGTTATTGCCTATGCCTATAACTTCAGTGTATTCCCTACTCTTTCTTGCACTAGCTTCAAAGTTTATATTGAGGTCTTTCATCTACTTTGAGATGATATTTGTACAGGGTGAGAGACAGGCATCTAGTTTCAGTTTTCTGAAAACAGATACCCAGTTTTCCAGCAACATTTGTTGAAGACGTGTCTTTTCTCCACTATATGTTTTGGGCACCTTTGTCAAAATTCAGGTGGGCAAAACTATATGGATTCATATCTGGGTCTTCTATTCTGCTCCATTGTTCTTCCTGTTTATCTTTGTGCCAGTACCAAGCTATTTTTATTGTGATGGCTCTGTAGTATAGTTTCAAGTCAAGAAACCCTGGACTTTGAACTGAATGTAGGTATGGGATGTAACTTCATATTAGCTCCCTTCAGAAGGGGAAACATGTTTTCTATGTGTGAGAGAATGAAATAGGTATTGGAGGGCCACAAGAAAAATATTAAAGCCAAACTCTCTTTTCTCTTCTTTGTGTTCAGAAGAGGGAACTATTAATACCTTACCTTTCTACATTTCACCAATAGACTGTGGGTACATGAGGTGCTTGCCACTTGAAGGTCTGCCCACCATTTGCTTTTATCTTCTAGTGGCTGAAAGCAAAGGACTCTGATCCTTAAGGATAGTGTGGTTATAAGATGAAAGGATTCTTCCAGTCAATATTTGGGAAACAATTGCCGAAAAGGAACAATGGACCAAGGGTGTTCATGTAGAACTGTTGCATAAGTGAGAAGTGTGCTTTTATTTTGATATAGCCTGCTGAAACTTGGTGGTTGTGATAAAAGTCAGACTTCCCAGATAGATGCTCAGAATTAGCTTGAGTTAGCAATGGAGCCAGGAGACAGGGGTCTATTTTTAAAAGGGTGATGACTTAGGAAAAAGTTAAGAAGGTGTGGAGCAGAACACAAAGTCTGGTAATAAACAGACCTGGGAAATTAGGGGGAATTAGGGATGAGAGAAAGAATGAACAAACAAACCAAGCAAGGGATGGCAATGTTATATTTCTGTTTCTAACTGTTGCTATTTCAAGCTGTTGTTACTTGAGCAGACTTTTCAGTATGAAAGTACAGTTAAGCTTCCACAGAAAGTTGCCACACACATTGTTGAATCCCTCTCATGCTGGAGTGGCCATTTTACTTAATATTCCAACTAGAATTCCAGTCGAGAGTATCAGAGATACTATTAATAATTACCTAGAACAAGATATGGAAGTGACAGTCATCATGGAGAAACTAGATGTGTGGTCATACTTTCCTCCTTACAGTTCTGTGCAGTTTTCAGATCAAATAAGTAAACTCAAACAATAAATGGATACTCCTGAATGGAAAAGTGTTTATATTCCCTCAGCGAATATTTTTAAATCAGAGAATGAGTGAAATATCCAATGGCAATAACCTTAACAGACTTTTAAGTATCTGAATCTGAAGGAAAAACTTCCATGTATCTGTAGCAACTTTAAAAAACAGAATTTCCTGTTCACAGTATGTTATGAGGACAAAAATTCAGATTTTCTCGGCCACCCCTAAAGAAGAAACCTTTAACTCTTCCTGCACAGCATGCAGTCACGTCATCATGGTAGGGAGCAATTCATTTTCATGTTCGCTTCATGAAGAGATGCCTGTGGTGTGCCTGCAGCTGCGTGCAAAGTGCAGATTAGGAGGTGAAGTCTCCGCTCCCTTGATGCATTAACAGACTCTCCATTAAGTTGCTTTACCAGGGTTGGTCCCCCTCAGGCCAAGGGAGCTTTCCTGCTCCAGGGTTCTTGTTTCCTGGGGCCATTTTTACAGGGGTGCCAGCCCAGGAAAAACTCCACTTTGAGTTTCTTTCCACATGTGTCCCTGTGACATTTGCTGCCCTTGCTCCTTTCCCCCTATTCAACCCAGCACCAATTCAGGAAAGCAAATGTTAAAAAACTAAATAGACAGTTTTTGCTTAATTAGTTTCTAAGCTATGTGTTTTATGAATGTGTTATTTAAAATACTAGCTATAAAGCAATATTGCCATTATGAATGTTAGTGTTGGGATAGCGTGACCTAGTTTGCCTTTCTGGTAAGAGAGAAAGTTATAACAACAAAGAAGCAGATTCCTGAAGGACCTGAGGTCAGAGGCTTTATGGATGTGGTTGTCCTTCAGGTCAAATCACAGAAAACCCTTATAATAAGTGCCATGAACTGTTTTATGCAAACAGATTAATGTACATGAAGACTTCATACTAATGGTGTATATAAAAATTAACACAATTGATTGTTACTATTCTAATAGTAACTATAGGAGGTGAAGTCCCCTATGTTAATATATTAATAACCAACATTAGTTGGTTTTGTTAATATATTAGTTACATATGCATTATATAATAGTGTATGAGAAAATATACTGAACTATTTTTTAAAAGTTGAAAAATTTCATGCTAAAAAGAAAGGAGAAAGAGAGAGACAGATAGTGAAGGAGGGAGAGAGAGAGAACCCTAGTCTGTTTTGGGTGAGGAGAGTGGTTTAGAGAGCAAGTAAGGGTGGCCATAATATTGGACACTTTCAGACTTTTGGTAGAAATGATGAGATTTGTTCCATAGTATCATACATTACCTGAGTACCTGGAGATATGAATTACATCAAGATGAAATTTGTACCCTGGTGGAGGAGTAGAAGGTAATAGTGGATCAAAGGAGGGCTCTGGAATCTCCCCACCTGAGTCTTAATCCTGAGTCTGTGAATCCTTCACTGTGTGACTGTGAGCAAATCACTTTACATCTCTGTAACTCGCTCTCTTTATCACAATGGAGCTAATAGTTCTGTGGCTTGATTAACTTCTTATGAAGGAAATCATATTAATTACTTAACATGAGTTAATGAGTAAACGTAAAGCATTTAGAACAATGTTCAGTACATGGTGATCACTGTATGTATACTTTAAATTTTAAAAACACTGAACAGGATAGTTAAGGTAATAACAGGTTTTTTTCTAGCAGTGGCATAGAGTATCTGAGGTTCACTACCTCTTGCAGTTCAAACGCATACCCTTCTCAACCCTAACAAATATTATATGTAGCTGGATAATATATTTAAATTATCAACCAATTTTTTTCTTCCTAGAATTTCACTCTAATTTCTCCCACTTGCTTCATAATTTCTCTTCTATTGAGATAACTTTACTGTTGAATATTTTTTATGTCAAAAGAGGAATGAAGTGAGGAAAAGGGAACCCCATCTTGGCTTTTGTAGTTCAGTTGTTTGGACCTTAAAGGAAAATGTAAAATCCTTAAGACAGAAAATCTTGAATAGAATACAAATCTGGATCTGGGACAAGGATGCTACAGGTTAAGTAATAGGGAGGAGGTGGGGAGAAAGAGAGGATATGTATGGGTATTGTAGATCCTCACAAATAGGGCCCCATGTTTCTTTCCAATCCCAGACCAAAGGGGAGCACACCCCTAGATGTTTTGAAGAGTTGAGGGCAGGGATATGTTTAGGTGTAGGCAGACTCAAAGCTCTTTACTCATGAACCAGAGCTGCAGTGACAGAAGGCAGATAGCCTAATGGAGGCAAGCTGCTTGGACCAATAATGAAGGGCCAGAAAGACTGACTTTCTCAACAGATAGCATAGAAAACTGACACCAAAAGTTATAGACCTTCTCCCCACAGCATGTCATCTGTAAACACATCAGAATTTAGATATAACCACCAGAATGGGAAGAAGATCCTAAAATCAACTATAACACTAGCTTCATAGGTTTGTAACCTATGCAGTCTCATAGTACTCTGTGCTCAGGAGAGTCAACTGTTCAATTCAGATCTTGAAATGCTTACTGTTTTTTAAGTCAGCATTTTAAATTTTCATTTTGAATGGGGCCCTGAAGATAATATAATTATTTCTGCTTGACTTCCACTAACATCCCTCAATCCCAGAAAAAACGATTCAAGACTAGGGAAACATAGTTTCATTTCTGTGTTTCTACATTTGGATGTTGGTGTCTGTACAAATGCATCCAAGCCAAGACTAAAGGGAGAAGAGAAGAATGTTCAGATCCCAGAAGTGAGTGGTCAAATTAGTCTGGAATGTAGTGTAATGAGTAGGAAAGAGAGAAAACTGAAAAGTGTGGTTGGAGGTGTGAACTTGGGCAAACTTGAATGCCTCTACCGTGGAGAATGATAGGATTGAGGTAGCTTGGCATGTTTTGATTTATCTGGGATCCTAGAATATACAATCACGTTCAAGGCCTTCATATATAATATAAAAATAGCATCATAACAAGAGAACCTTTTTAAAATGGAGAAGACATTCCATTAGATATTAATTTTAGGTCAGCCTGACACTAAATCCTAGCTGAGCTGCATCCACTGGATAACATCCTCTTTATAAAAAGGGAAAAGCTCATAACACCTACTTTCAGGGACTTCTGAGAGGATAAAATAAAATGACACCCATAAAGTATAGTGTTGGGCACACAGTCGACTCCCAAACTCACTATACATAGTTCCAAGAAGACTATTTGCAAATGAGAATTTTTCTTTAGTTTGATACCTACTAAGTGACATACTAACATCTTTAGGGATCACACTATGATATTTTCTTATTCAACAAATGGATACTGAACACACATTTGCAGTAAAATAAGCCAATGTGGGTACTGGACTCAGGGCACCCAGACAGGCATACAGTGGGCTGGGGCATTGTGACTTTACCTTAGTTCAAACCAGTAACCACCTTGTTGGCTACCTCTTAAAAGGAATAAAATAAAAAATTACATGAAATTATACCATGATGGTATAATTTCCATATGGAAGATAGGCTAACTTTACTAAGTTCATTGCTGCTTTTGATAAATTAAAACACCTGAATTTGGTAAGCAAGAGAAATAATAATTTTCTGTGATAGTTTCCCTCCAATCATGCTTTCTCTTTCATAAAATTTGAACAAAGCTCTTCTTGTCCTACAATAAGTTCTATT